>NW_025776180.1:0-233044 GCF_021130785.1 Homalodisca vitripennis
CAAATATGTTGCAATTTGTTTGAATTTAATGTTTTAATGTTTAGTATTTTTTATGCATTAAATAAAATGTTAAAACAACCATTTGTAAACAGTGTTACTATTAATCTCTAATTAAGTTTCATTTTACAGGTTACGGTACAGCAAAGATTGACAGCATCAGACTCGTTTCCACGTAGCAAGATCAGACGCTATAAAATATAAACTGGCTCAATCAATGCGCAACTGATCCGCGCATGTCGGTCTGGCCGCTGCCTGGGACTACTACAGTATAATATCAGGCAAGACAATCCCTGCCCGCCAGCTCACTGAATAAATCCTGACTTTATCCGATTACTGGATTTTACCGCTGCTCCGCCTGCATTGTGCTAGATACAAACATTCACGCGCGTAATAGTATCTAACAATTTCCAGGCGCTTCAAAATGTCTCTGGAGGGCATTTTATTGTTAATGCGATTAATACATAATTGACCCTCGCATTTGTTGTTATAACAAAAAATAAATGATAATACTAAGACAATGTCACTTGTTGTTGAAGATGCAAAAAAAGGAAGGTCTACTTTATTGTACGATAATAATAAATTTAGGGAAAGCTATGTGCTGAAAAGTGGTGTGAAATTATTTGGCGATGTCAGGGGGAGAAGTTGCAAAGCCATAGTAAAGGACGGATGCCTCTAGAACTGCAGTTACCCTTTCTAACGGCAAGCATAACCGGCCCTCACCCTGTCACCATGCGATCCTTGATGTCTCCTGGCAGTGGTATTTCATCTGGTATTGTCTCTTCTTCGCCCTCGCCCGCAACCACTTCGCCCGCGCCTGCCGTTGTCTCGCCGTCGGCCGCTGCCGTCTCGCCCGCGATCGCCGCCGCGTCACCATCGCCCCGCTGCGGTCTCGCTCAAGCCTGCTACCCTATTCGCCCCGCGTTCGCCGCTATTCCTACATCACAGGAATTGTCATTAACTCCATTGGGCCCTTCTCCTCAACTTGTCCTTCTGACTCCCAGATGACTCTAGCATCATGTACGTTGAGTCCATCGTCGCGATTCAAGACTTAGAGGCTGAAAAATAATATTCTGAGAGTTTCTAAACTGAAGGATAGAGTTAGGGCAATTTTGCACACTCCATAGAATCCGATACTCGTCTCATGGAATTCACCAATGAAATTTTTGTGACGAATTCACAATGAGGCCCAACGAGATCACCGTTATTACCTGCTGCTCCCCCTCCAGCTGCGCCTTCTACCATGGATATCGCAGTGCAATGTAACCTTCAGACCGCGTGTCACAACACTCAATGCATGCAGGATGAGACCCTCATAACTAGCCTCAAGACCACCTTAGAGGTTATGAAGGCAGAAATAAAATGCCTCAAGGATGAGGCTAATGTCCTACAAAGAACGACATGAAGGTAGCAGTCACGAGTGAAAAGTGCAAATTAACAAAAAGCATAGTCCCCGCCCTCATATTTGCTTTTAATAATAAAAATTAATGCTTCTCGCAACAAGACGCGGAATCTAAAAAAGTAACAAAAAACAATCCCAATACTTCTAAAAAACAATTTAAAAACCCCAAACGCCATAACAAAAGAAACAGCTAAAAATAAACATACAGAAAATAAGCATAAAACTAAAAATTTTAAAAAGCAACAGAACCTCCCACCTATTATATTTCAAAATGTACACATAGAGAGTGACAGCCACGGCCGCCATATTGCAGGATTACTTCAGGGGATCATAGGCCTGAGTCCAAGGGTTACGGCGGTGGTCAAGCCGGGTGCGAAGTTTCTGAGCGTGACGTCCGACACACTGCCTCCACCTCATACCTGTACAATAATAATCGCTGGAACTAATGATGTAGCAGCGGGTGAGCACACTACCCTTCTCCAACGTCTAGAGCAGCGCATCACAGCCAAAACTGAGCTCTTCAAACGGTTATTATGTCACTCTGCCTCATCGTCACGACCTCGCGGCTGACCATCCAGTCAACGGACACACGAGGCGAGTGAATCTGAGGCCAGGGTTATTGAGGATCTGAGGGCCAAACATAAAAACCTTGAGGTTTGTTGATTTCAACCACATTAATCGCAACCTATTCACGAGCCAATGGCATGCATCTTAGGATGCCCGGCAAGCGCCTCTTCGCTAAACTTATCATCGAGGCTTTGCTGCAGGATTAATATACCCGTCTGTGACCCTTCATCAGCTATCATGGCGTCTCCTGCTGATAAATCCCCGTCCACCACCGGACCTTTGGCCGCTGCGGAGCTACATAAATGGAGCCAAGTCATCCTCTGATGCGACCGGACTTTCTGAACAACACCGAACCCTCAATCATCAACTGAGAACGCTGTAGTACAGTGACAGCTGCAATCTGCTGTCTATCTGTACCTGATGAGACGAAACAACGTCGAAACAGCAACACAATAAGCGAGACATCTGTCCCTACTTTCAACCAAGCTTTCGCAAAGTGAACAGCTGCATAGCAGTGTGGTGGTGCCAACACTACCTTAGCACTACGCTATATGGCGGCGCGACTCCCTTTGGTAAGCGGAGGACATGCTGGTGTCTTTCAACCTAGCAGAACCGCTCGTGTATGCTGCAGAAGTACTACTTGAATTGCGGGTGGAATGGGAACGTGAAAGCGTTGAATCCCTACCTCTCCAGCGCGCAGCAAAGCTGCAACTGGAAACCGCCCAAGCAATTAGTTTGTCCTAAAGGTTGTTGACTTCGGTTATCAACCCATGGAACATGCCTAAGGCGAAAGCTGGTGTGCCAAACGCCCAGATGGGTGGTCTGTAGTTACTTTTGCGTTTCGAGATGTCTGTCTCTCGTCAGGTGCACGAAGAAGTGCACGACGCTAGAATCACGGAATGGATCATCCGAGTTTGATTCATGAGGAGATAGACTAGTTGTTGTCTATCAAGAAACTTCTTAGCCAGGAATGTTTTAGTAGTTGAGTTCATCTCCTACGCTGGCTGGGATGGTTCTCGATGAGAGAGTAAACTCTCAATCATCAACTGAGAACGCTGTAGTACAGTGACAGCTGCAATCTGCTGTCTATCTGTACCTGATGAGCACGAAACAACGTCGAAACAGCAACACAAAAAGCGAGACATCTGTCCCTACTCTCTCATCGAGAACCATCCCAGCCAGCGTAGGAGATGAACTCAACTACTAAACATTCCTGGCTAAGAAGATCTTGATAGACAACAACTAGTCTATCTCCTCATGAACACCGAACCTTTGGCCGCTGCGGTGCCTGAACACGATGCGGGGCTCTCTTCTGCTGCTGGCCCTCCTTCTGCCCCTAAGCCTCGTGATGATCCTCCTGTGCCTGCTGAACTCCATCTGAAGCCTCCTGCTGCTGGTTGACTGATATTGCCGATACACTTTTCTCCCGGTGAGCTCTTATCCGTCTTTGGACCTCCAGTTGAAGACGTCCCGCGCGTGTGCCCCTGGTACAGACACATATGCGGACGCATTAAAAATGTCGAGAGAAGATTAACTGACTGTACATAGGCCAAATCTTTTTTTAGAAGTCCCAGTAGACGCATCTCGGTTTCAGTATCGGTAAACCACAACAAAAATTGGGCATCGTTCAAAAACTAACAAACCCTAAATTTAATTTAAATAAGCTTTCTGTGGTACATCAAAATGCTCTGATTCGCAATCAACAAAGTGAGTGAACTGTCACTGCTATGCGAGGAATTGAATCCTGATGTTTTTGTTGTTACAGAGCAAAGTTTCAACATTAATTCAATTTCTCAGTTTAAAAATTAACAATTATCAATTGGCAAACTCTTTTCATCGCAGTCTTTTCAAAGGGGGAGGTGTGGCCATTTTTGTAAAAAATTATTTAAAGTTTGAGCCTTTTGAAGCAAACTATTAGTTCTTAATTTGGACTTTTAAATTAGTGGCATAAGTGTTTCCCTAAAATCCTCTGAAAAGGTAAAACATAGTCGGACTTGTATAAATCCCCCAGAGGCTGCACCGATACATTTTTTGAGAAACTCGAATCACTTTTGTCCTTTTTTCAACCTAAAGTCCAAGTATTTCATCATAATTGGCGATTTCAATATCAATGTCTTAGACCACACCAACCCCATGACCCAGCGGCTTCATACGTGTTGAATTCATTCGGTTTGGAGTGAGGCTGTGAATTTCCCCACTAGAGTGACCGCTACATCGAGCACAGCCATTAACAATGTCATCACAAACATTTCTACTGCTGTGGTCTCTGTATTGGACAACGCCATCGCTGACCATTTTGCGCAGGAGGTTACCATCCTTGGAATGAGGCCGGAACCCGAACACCAAACTAAAAAACTGAAACGGTATCTAAATCCCAGAAATGTTGATCGTCTCTGTCAGTCTCTTTCAAAAGAATCCTGGACTTTCTTAAACAATTTAAAATCCCCAAATGAGGCATTCAATGCATTTAGTTATTGCATAACCACTCATCTTGACGCCACTTGCCCATTCAAAATGTTCAAGGATAAAATAAAATTTCAAAAAAATCAATGGGTTACCCAGGGCATTCTCATAATCAAGAGAAAAATTAAAGTTTTTACTACTCCATATTTAGGGAGTTCAAGATGAGCGGTTTAAAATCTTTTTTAAAAGCTATAAGAGAATTTACAGGAAAGTCATAAAAGCAGCTAAAGCATATGACATTGAAAGTAGACTGAAGAGAACAGATAACATATCGAAAGTAGCATGGGAAATTATTAACTCAAATTTAAAACCAGATTTTTCCAAATTTTCAAAACCAATAAAAATTAAATTTGGGGATGAACTTTACAGACCCCTGAAGAAGTGGCCAAGGAGTTTAGTAATTTTTTTGCAACCGCGGTTGCCGAAACCTGCTTTTGAGCGGCAGTGAGTCGGTCTAGTTTGGGAACCTATAAGGGGGACCGGTATCGTCCTATGGTGGCTTTCTCGGATGCTAGCGAGGACGAGGTGGCGGGGATGATACGGGGATTCAACACTAAAAAATCATGTGACATCAATGGCATGTCAGTGTGGCTAATCAAAACGTTGCCTAAAGCACATTTTGAAACCACTGACAAGACTGGTTAACATGTCCTTTGAAAATAGGAGTGTTTCCAGCCCAGCTAAAAAACAGCCAAAGTGATTCCAGTTTTCAAGAAGGACGATCCTTGCCTCGCAAGCAATTATCGTCCCATTTCAAATCTGCCAAAATTTAAGTAAAGTATTAGAAAAACTTTTTCTTAGCAAGGACTCATGGATTTCCTCAATAGGTTTGACATTTTGTCTTCAAGCCAATTTGGATTTCGAAAAACATGTCAACAATTGATGCTATCACAAGCCTTGTGGATGCGATCGTGGAGGGTTTTGAGGGTCGGGAGCACACAGATCTTTCGAAGGCCTTTGATTGTGTTCACCATGCTACTCTTTTGCGAAAACTGGAATCGTGATATGGGGTACGTGGTCTGCCACTAAGTGGTTGAAAATCGTATCACAGTGACAGATATCAGTTTATAGAAATTTCCAATGTTCAGTCACAGAGAGTTTCTTTGAAATCAGGGGGTCCCCCAGGGATCCTAACCTTGGACCTGTACTGTTCTTAGTTTATGTGAACGATCTTGGACTATCAATTCAGAATGGAAAGATAGTCCAATATGCGGATGACACGACTCTCTGCGTCAGAGCAAAAATCAAAATACCGCTCTGGAAATAGAAACTTTTGTTAAACTGAATTCTTGTATTCAGTATTTTTCGGACTTAAATCTTTAAAACAAATTAATACAAAAACGAATTATATAAGTTTTTGTATCCGTCAACAAGTTAACGAAATTCGACCCATTGTCATGGTAGAGGGACACCCTTTTAGAGGAAGTAGAATCCATTCGATTTCTAGGATTAACTCGATAGAGGATTAACTTGGACCGATCATGTTGAGCATGTATGTGCAAGGGTTGTTTCTGGCGTTTTTGCCCTGAGGAATTTGGCACAGGTTTGCTCTTTTGACGTTCTAAAGATGGCCTATTTTTGGGCCTTTTATATGTGAGTTAGTGCGTGGCAGAGACGTCCACAGGTGTGATACTAGAGGTGGGGACAGCTACAGGATGCAACATCATAGAACACTGGCATCTGAACAACTTCCTTCACAAGCTGGTGTCGGAATAATTAATAATCTCCCTGAGAGCATAAAAAATCTCAACAACCCAACCCTGTATAAAGCTCGATTAAAGGACCTTTTAGTGTCTGAAGTGTTTTACTCTGTAGATGAGTTCATGTTACGCCGCTGGGACCACTAAATTTTCGTAACTTAGTACCGATACTGAAGCCATGTATGAATGAGAGGGGGAGAATGTAATTTAATGTATGTATGCGAGCAGTGAATAAATCTTAGAATAGCAAATTGCAGGATTTTAACTTTATTTATTGACATTTGCAAATACAATGTAAAATTGTTTGAACGCAATAAAAATATGATTGATTGATTAATTTTCTTTGTGTTAGGTAGAAAGACAACATAACGGTGGTAAACTATTTATTGAGCAATGTTATTTTGCAATATACTTTAATTAATTTATATTAAATAGTTTATATGTGTTGGCAGAAGAACTGTCCTGCCTTGATTGTTGCAAGTGAATTCTGTCTGTGTATCTATTTTATTGTATTTTTCAACGTTAAATGAAAGTTTAACTCTTAATTAAGTAGTCTGTGTATTTTGATTAGTTCGTCAGTGTCAGTGAAGCATGTAAATTGACTGGACTTGTAATATTGTAAGTACGACGCTGATTTTTATAACGACGCTAACCCTTACTGCCTGGCAGTTGATGGTTGATATTTGACAATTGGAGCGGACGGTCGTGTTCATGTGCAGACGACGCGCTGTCTATTGGCTGTGCCCGCGCACGCGCTCTGGACTCGGCAGGCTTGCAACCTTGATAACTTTCTAGACTCTGCTCACTGCCAAAGAACTAACACTGCCCGCTTGCGGATTTAACTAGCGCCTGCATTTTTAGTGGATACCTTGTGCATGCATTGGTGTGTCAAGTTTGCATTGCATGAATTGAAGGCTTTGTTATTGCTATAATATATTATAATTATTATTTTGGTTTTGTGCATTTGCATGCTGACTCAGTATGGTAGTGACTCGTGCAAAATCCACTGTGGTAATGCCTTTAACAGAAAAAAATTCTCCAAGACACAAAAAATATGGGACGAATCGTCAGAAAGTCTTATAATGTCATTATGTTACAGACTTAAATAAACTTGTAGCTAATCACTCAGGTGTTAATTTTAGCGACCTTGAAGTGAACATAGCCTGTTTGGTTAAAGCCTTAGATGAATCCTTGGCGTCCTCTAAAGAACTTGAGATTGCAAATAGTGAACTTCAACTGGAAAAAAATTGCCCTAGAAGCTAGGATCGAGCAGGAAGTTCAGAAAAGGCGCCTTGACTTAAATGAATCTTTTAATGCTCAAGACAGTTTATTACAAGAAAAGGACAATATTATAAAGGAAAATTCTGAGTTGTCTTGTAAACTAGTTATGATTAAGACTAATTTAAAACTATTGACAGAGGAATGTAGTTCTCTAAAACTATTGGTATCAGACAAAGACACTGTTATTTCTGGTCTTAACAACAATTTGAATGCATGTAATAAGCGTAACTCAGATTTACTTAGTACTATAAGTGGACTAAAATCCAAGGTTCACGAACTAGATAGTAAGTCATGGAACAGCAACAGGTGGTTGGATGACAAAATTCTTGACTCCTATTTTGACACATTTTCTGAAAGTGTTAATAACTCATTTAGAAAAACTCTGTTTATTGGTCCCACTATCTCTCAACTGATAAAGCATGGTAGTGATGGGGAGGTGGCTGCCACCTTGAATGATCTTGCTTTTGCTTCTTCAGAACTACGCTTTTTTATGTGTTAGCGACAACCCTGCAGTTCTGAAAGAGGACACAGGTAGTCATTGGACCTTATTGTTTGTGGACATTGGCTCAAAGGCAGTCTTTCATTTTGACTCTCTAACCGGTGCTAATGGTAGGCATGCCAGATTAGTTGCTGGGAGATTTGATTTTAGTTTCACTGAAGTAGACTGTGCCCCAGCAGAAAAAACAATTTTGAGTGTGGGCTTAATGTCTTAGTCAATTGCAAAACTGGTAAATGAAGGTTACTGTAAAGGGAATGCACCAGCTAGTATGGCTTTCTTGTAGTGGTACCAGGGGCTTCATGCTCCACCTTCTTCCAGCAGTCAGCCTGTGGTGCCAACAAGCACAACTGAGGTTCCTTGTAGCGACTCTAAAGTTGCACCAACAATTGTACATATTAGTAATAGTAATAGTGATAAGGATTTGATGTCTAATAGTATTAAGTGTCATGTTGCACCAATGAAACCTTTTTAAAAATGGGAAAATGTAAATAGTAAAATTAAGCGTTTGAACAAATCCAAAAAAAACTGTTTATTCATTCCAAAACAAAACTACAGTTAGTTGTTCAAATCGCTTTCAAGCTCTTGAAGAGACTAGTAGCTGTGTAAATGATGCAGTTATATGTAATGCATCAGGGAAATGGCAAAGTAAGTTATGCAAACATTCAACAAACAGACCTAGATCTAATGTAAAATATATCAGGTCAAAGGGACTCAAGGGAAGCCAAGGAAACCCGTTCTCACAGCAATGTGTTGCATTCAAATGTTAGAGGAAGGGTTTCTAATGGCAAAAGCGGTCCAAAGTGTCTGAAGCAGTCTTTGAATGAACCACAGACAAGTTCGATGTCGAATGTCTTGTTAATTGGAGACTCACTCTTGCGTCACTCTGGAAAAAGAGTGGAAAAAAGCGGAGCTGTCGTAGACGTAAACCCGGGGGCAAAAATTTGTCACATTAAGGACAAACTAAAAAGCAATTATGAATCTGCCCAGCCGGACATAATATACCTTCTTGTTGGTACTAACAATCTTGTCCGTGGTTACAACGGTGGTCCTGGATATAACGGGGGTTGGGGGAAGCGGGAGGCGCTTCACAGTATGGCTGACTTGTTGAGTACGGCAAAGAAGATCTTCCCAAACTCTGTTATAGTTGTAAATAGTGTTCTCACAAGGCAGGATATAAGTAAGGAAGCTCTTTTTCATTTTAATGAACAATTAATGTTAATGTGTAACAACTTTAGCGCTGAATTTCTTGATACCACTGACGTAATACGGCATTATCATCTTGCATGAGACGGGACACATTTGAACCGAAAGGGTAATGAGTGGTTTGGAAATCTTATTTTTCATTCATTGAGAATAATTAATGAGGCTGTGTCAAATGCTATGTGCCCCAGTTTCCAGGTTTCTGAGGAATCAACTGTTGTGAGCCCATGTTCCAAGGCGCTGGGAGAGTCAAGTGTCGTTTGTCCCACTCTCGGGGTGACAGAGGAACCAAATGTGAGTCCTAGGCTTCAGTTGTCGGAGGAGTCAAATGCCAATGGCCCTGGTCCTCAGTTAGCGCAGTTGCTAAATTTATCGAGTTGTTCTTCAATTCATAATAAGTCGGGAAACGAGATCAACGTATTGCCGGAAGTTGTAGGGTAGCACATGTGAATTTTAGATCACTGAATACTGGATTTGAGGAGCTGTGTTCTGTTATAGGAGATTTCCAGTTTGACTTGATTGGAGTCACAGAATCTTGGCTCACTCCAGATATTCCATCACAAGTTTTTAATGTGCCCTCACATTCACTTGTTCGTTGCGACAGACCTGTGGAGCTGGGAAGGAGTGGAGGTGGCGTTGCTCTGTATGTTGAGGACGAGATTAGGTTTGTTCGTCTTCATCTTCTCAATGTTGATAGTCGTATTGAGTACATCTACGGCGTCGCCAACCTAAGGGGATATAAGTTGCTTGTCTGCATCGCTTATAGGCCTCCCGATGTTCCCTATTCCATCCTAAGCTCCTTAATACAAGCTTTATTCATTGACGAGTCGCCGAAAGTGGACACTGCGATTTTACTCGGCGACCTGAATGTTAATCTGTTAGAACAAGAAAGGACAGATGTGAGATATTTTAAAAGAATTCTTCAGTCAATTGGGCTTGTACAGATCATTCAAGAACCTACACGTATCACTGAGAGTACATCTTCTCTCATAGATGTCATTGTTGTGGACAAAACTCAGGATCTTGAGGTTGGACTAATTGATACTTGTAATATTCTCAATCATAAAGGAAAGGGTATAACTGACCACAAACTTACTTTCTGTGATGTGCCAATTGAAAAACCAAAAGCAAAGGCAAAGTTCATCTCGTATAGAAATTTTAAGAATTTCGACAGCGAGAAATTTATAAAGGTCGCTTCAAATATACCTTGGGATGCTGTAGTCATGCACCATGACGTGGATGATATTAACAATATATTAACAGCTAACATACTCCATGTCTTTGATGAATGTGCGCCTATGGTAAGGAAAAGGCTTACAAAAAAGAAATCTCCTTGGAGGGACTTACATGTTGAACACTTGACACGAAGAAAGAACAAACTCAGAAATGATTATCTCTCTTTCAAAACTCCTACCTCTAGAAACGCTTACTGCAAAGGCTCGTAATGAACTAAATGTGGCGATAAGAGCAGCGAAGAGAAAGTATTTTAGAGATAATTTAGATATGAAAAATCCTAAAAAATTCTGGGATACATTGAAAGCTGGTGGTGTCATCGGTCCACAAGAAGTAAAGAATCATTCTTTTGGGCCTGAAGATTTGAATAACTACTTTTCATCTATGGGTGGTAGCATGAAAGTAAGCACAGATAAACTCGAATTTTTCAAGAGTAATACATGCAGAGGAATAAGTTCTCCCTTTAGTTTCTCACCTGTGTCAGAAGGTAAAGTCAAGGAGTTGATGAATGGCGTGACAAGTGCCGCATTTGGCGTTGATGGAATCTCTATAAATATGGTTCGTGGTCTTGGTCCTTATTGCATTGGTGCTATTACTCACCTGATTAATGTGTCGTTTGAGAACTGGCACTTTTCCAACAGGCTGGAAGCAGAGCATTGTTATTCCTCTTCCAAAAACCCAGAATCCTTCTTCAACCTCAAATTTCCGGCCAATATCAATCCTACCTGTCATCTCCAAAATTTTGGAAAAAGTCGTTTCAGAACAGTTAGTTTCGTTTTTGGAGCATGAGGGATTGCTGCCGGAGTCTCAGTCAGGTTTTTCGGCAAGGGTTTAGCACTTGTTCAGCCCTACTCAATGTGGCTGATGATATACTTTCAGCTAAAGATAAGGGTTTGGAGAGCTTGATGACTGCGCTGGATTTCTCGCAGGCCTTTGACTCGGTAAACTTTGGGTTGCTCCTGGCAAAGCTACAGTTTTATAGATTTAGTGAAGCTTCAGTTGGATGGTTCTCATCGTATTTGTCTGGACGAACTCAGCGAACTAAGGTCAAACGGGCAGCTGTCATCTGCTCTTCCTAGATCTGTTGGAGTTCCCCAGGGCAGCTGCCTGGGACCGATTCTCTTCCTTTTATACACCGCAGACTTGAAGGATCAGTTGAGACACTGCTTATTGAATTCTTATGCTGACGATTCGCAGCTGTTGTTGTCTTTCCGCCCATCTGAGATAGCCGAAGCGGTTCAAAAAGTCAATAATGACTTAGACAGAGTTAAGATATGGTCTGATGATCATGGCCTTCTACTGAACTCTGATAAATGTTCTTTTTTGCATCTAAATAGCTCGTCTTTGAATGGTCAGTTGAGAGGTAGTGGTTGTAAATAATAGAATATTCGTTAACGGTAGGGTTTTGACTGCATGCAGTACTCTAAGGATTCTTGGTGTCACTTTTGACTCCCAACTCGATTTTTCTTACCATGTAGAATCCATATGCAAAAGTGTTATATTCAAACTGAAGTGTCTGTCTAAGCTGTGTACAATTTTTGCCGGTTGCTTCAAAATTAGAAATCGTCAGATCAGTTATTTTCCCTTCAATAAATGATGCTCTTCCAACTTTTGCTAGTTGCTTAAGCAGAGAGAATATGATGGTTTCTTACCCGTCTGCAGAATAGGGGCTCTAAGATTTGTTTACGGACTAAAAAAATTTGATCATATCAGCGAACATAGATTAAGTGCTAAGGTACTATCAGTAACAGATTACTATAATCTGCAGACGGTCAAGCTGGTGCACAAAACTATTCTCTCCTTCAATCGATAAGGATCAGTTGTTTAACATTTCGACAGGACAAGCTGCCCCTTTTTTTCTAGTTGTATACTCTTTATCCTCACTAATTACTTGTTGCATTTTCTCATTGTCACGCTTAAATTGTCATCTTGTTATCTGTTAGCTTTGTTTATTGTTGTTATTATTATTATTATTATTATTGTTCTCATTGTTGTCTTCTAGTTGTATGTGATTGTTCTCTTTCGGTTGTATATAATATAGATGTCCTCACTAATTATTGTTGCATTACCTCATTGTTACGTTTAAACTGTCATCTTGTTATCCGTTAGCTTTGTTATTGTTGTTATTATAATTATTGTTGTTGTCATTGTTGTTTTCTAGTTGTATAAGATTATGATTGCAGACTCTAAGTATCCTATATAGCTGTTTGGTCACCTGTTGCTATGATTGTTTACTCACTGAATAAGTGCTACTCATTGTCATCTAACTATTACTGTTGCATTGTTTTATGTAATTTTTGTAAGATATTTAAGCTGTCTTGAAATGTTAATATATAGCAAATAAGTACTTTAATGTAAAAATGGTGGAACCGTTGATAAATAAATAAGTAAATAGAAGTTAAAATATATTTGTTAAAGACTATGTCTGGAGGAATATTTTTGCGTAATCAATTCATAATGGTGTGGCGGAGCCACGGTAAGTCCAAAAGGGACAAGGTACAAATGACGTCACGAGTAGGAAGGGGGGGTTTATAGCGATAAAGTCAGGAGTCGGGGACAAGCTCTTGAGGCGTGCAGACCGCGGACGGATGAGTACCTTAGTTTAAGATTGCAGTAACTTATTAATACCATGTTCTAATTCACTTTAATTAGGGGTAGAGTCCTAGGGGTGAGGTGTTAGGAGGGAAAAATTAGTTTTAACGATGCAGTTGACAATTATTCAGTTCAAAATTAACAGGCCATGTGGAACCGGCAGGAGTCAGCCAGCACTAAATTTGTTACACGATGATTATTATTCTCAATTATTCGTAGGTCCTCATTAAAGCTGGGTGTGATTTTAATTAGTAATTAGTTTAGGGAAACAGCCCTGGAGTAGAATTAACTATTTTTCGAACTAATAAATAAGTATTTGGGCAGCAATAAGTTTTACAGTCCTGAAGGGACACGATGTCGAGGCGAATTGTTGTATAAAATTACATATCGGCATTACTATTTGTAACCACAGGTTACAAAGTGGTAGCAGAGCGTGGTTACGATCCACGGACCTCTGGGTTATGGGCCCAGCACGCTTCCATTTTCCATTTTCATTAGCGTCCTTTCACGTGAGGACACCCCAACTAGACTACAGTTAACTGTATCTTAGTTAAGTCACACCAATCCTGCATCTGTTATTATTTATATTCAAAAAATGGTAATCAAACAACCTTAAACTACTTAATTCGGTACAATTAGCAATTTGCAATGTTTGGTTACTTGCACCAATGACGCTTGAAAATCTCATTTGATAAGTTGTAGTACTTGGTTTATTGCAGCACATAATTAAATACAGACATAATAGAATAGAGTAACATAAACCAGTTTTATTTAACAATTGAGACTGAAAGTAGCATAGTTGAGTTCCAACAGTGTTAACTGAGGTTAACCTAACCTAAATGATTTCCTATAAACCCCTTTGTTACAAGTACAAATATGTTGCAATTTGTTTGAATTTAATGTTTTAATGTTTAGTATTTTTTATGCATTAAAATAAAATGTAAAACAACCATTTGTAAACAGTGTTACTATTAATCTCTAATTAAGTTTCATTTTACAGGTTACGGTACAGCAAAGATTGACAGCATCAGACTCGTTTCCACGTAGCAAGATCAGACGCTATAAATATAAACTGGCTCAATCAATGCGCAACTGATCCGCGCATGTCGGTCTGGCCGCTGCCTGGGACTACTACAGTATAATATCAGGCAAGACAATCCCTGCCCGCCAGCTCACTGATAAATCCTGACTTTACTCCGATTACTGGATTTTACCGCTGCTCCGCCTGCATTGTGCTAGATACAACATTCACGCGTAATAGTATCTACAATTTCCAGGCGCTTCAAAATGTCTCTGGAGGGCATTTTATTGTTAATGCGATTAATACATAATTGACCCTGCATTTGTTGTTATAACAAAAATAAATGATAATACTAAGACAATGTCACTTGTTGTTGAAGATGCAAAAAAAGGAAGGTCTACTTTATTGTACGATAATAATAAATTTAGGGAAAGCTATGTGCTGAAAAGTGGTGAAATTATTTGGCGATGTCTGGGGAGAAGTTGCAAAGCCATAGTAAGGACGGATGCCTCTAGAACTGCAGTTACCCTTTCTAACGGCAAGCATACCGGCCCTCACCCTGTCACCATGCGATCCTTGATGTCTCCTGGCAGTGGTATTTCATCTGGTATTGTCTCTTCTTCGCCCTCGCCCGCTACCACTTCGCCCGCGCCTGCCGTTGTCTCGCCGTCGGCCGCTGCCGTCTCGCCCGCGATCGCCGCCGCGTCACCATCGCCCGCTGCGGTCTCGCTCAAGCCTGCTACCACTTCGCCCGCGTTCGCCGCTATTCCTACATCACAGGAATTGTCATTAACTCCATTGGCCCTCTCCTCAACTTGTCCTTCTGACTCCCAGATGACTCTAGCATCATGTACGTTGAGTCCATCGTCGCGTATTCAAGACTTAGAGGCTGAAAATAATATTCTGAGAGTTTCTAAACTGAAGGATAGAGTTAGGGCAATTTTGCACCACTCCATAGAATCCGATACTCGTCTCATGGAATTCACCAATGAAATTTTTGTGACGAATTCACAATGAGGCCCAACGAGATCACCGTTATTACCTGCTGCTCCCCCTCCAGCTGCGCCTTCTACCATGGATATCGCAGTGCAATGTAACCTTCAGACCGCGTGTCACAACACTCAATGCATGCAGGATGAGACCCTCATAACTAGCCTCAAGACCACCTTAGAGGTTATGAAGGCAGAAATAAAATGCCTCAAGGATGAGGCTAATGTCTACAAAGAACGACATGAAGGTAGCAGTCACGAGTGAAAAGTGCAAATTAACAAAAAGCATAGTCCCCGCCCTCATATTTGCTTTTAATAATAAAAATTAATGCTTCTCGCAACAAGACGCGGAATCTAAAAAAGTAACAAAAAACAATCCCAATACTTCTAAAAACAATTTAAAAACCCCAAACGCCATAACAAAAGAAACAGCTAAAAATAAACATACAGAAAATAAGCATAAAACTAAAAATTTTAAAAAGCAACAGAACCTCCCACCTATTATATTTCAAAATGTACACATAGAGAGTGACAGCCACGGCCGCCATATTGCAGGATTACTTCAGGGGATCATAGGCCTGAGTCCAAGGGTTACGGCGGTGGTCAAGCCGGGTGCGAAGTTTCTGAGCGTGACGTCCGACACACTGCCTCCACCTCATACCTGTACAATAATAATCGCTGGAACTAATGATGTAGCAGCGGGTGAGCACACTACCCTTCTCCAACGTCTAGAGCAGCGCATCACAGCCAAACTGAGCTCTTCAACGGTTATTATGTCCACTCTGCCTCATCGTCACGACCTCGCGGCTGACCATCCAGTCAACGGACACACGAGGCGAGTGAATCTGAGGGCCAGGGTTATTGAGGATCTGAGGGCCAAACATAAAAACCTTGAGGTTGTTGATTTCAACCACATTAATCGCAACCTATTCACGAGCCATGGCATGCATCTTAGGATGCCCGGCAAGCGCCTCTTCGCTAAACTTATCATCGAGGCTTTGCTGAGGATTAATATACCCGTCTGTGACCCTTCATCAGCTATCATGGCGTCTCCTGCTGATAAATCCCCGTCCACCACCGGACCTTTGGCCGCTGCGGAGCTACATAATGGAGCCAAGTCATCCTCTGATGCGACCGGACTTTCTGACAACACCGAACCCTCAATCATCAACTGAGAACGCTGTAGTACAGTGACAGCTGCAATCTGCTGTCTATCTGTACCTGATGAGACGAAACAACGTCGAAACAGCAACACAATAAGCGAGACATCTGTCCCTACTTTCAACCAAGCTTTCGCAAAGTGAACAGCTGCATAGCAGTGTGGTGGTGCCAACACTACCTTAGCACTACGCTATATGGCGGCGCGACTCCCTTTGGTAAGCGGAGGACATGCTGGTGTCTTTCAACCTAGCAGAACCGCTCGTGTATGCTGCAGAAGTACTACTTGAATTGCGGGTGGAATGGGAACGTGAAAGCGTTGAATCCCTACCTCTCCAGCGCGCAGCAAAGCTGCAACTGGAAACCGCCCAAGCAATTAGTTTGTCCTAAAGGTTGTTGACTTCGGTTATCAACCCATGGAACATGCCTAAGGCGAAAGCTGGTGTGCCAAACGCCCAGATGGGTGGTCTGTAGTTACTTTTGCGTTTCGAGATGTCTGTCTCTCGTCAGGTGCACGAAGAAGTGCACGACGCTAGAATCACGGATGGATCATCCGAGTTTGATTCATGAGGAGATAGACTAGTTGTTGTCTATCAAGAACTTCTTAGCCAGGAATGTTTAGTAGTTGAGTTCATCTCCTACGCTGGCTGGGATGGTTCTCGATGAGAGAGTAAACTCTCAATCATCAACTGAGAACGCTGTAGTACAGTGACAGCTGCAATCTGCTGTCTATCTGTACCTGATGAGACGAAACAACGTCGAAACAGCAACACAATAAGCGAGACATCTGTCCCTACTCTCTCATCGAGAACCATCCCAGCCAGCGTAGGAGATGAACTCAACTACTAAACATTCCTGGCTAAGAAGATCTTGATAGACAACAACTAGTCTATCTCCTCATGAACACCGAACCTTTGGCCGCTGCGGTGCCTGAACACGATGCGGGGCTCTCTTCTGCTGCTGGCCCTCCTTCTGCCCCTAAGCCTCGTGATGATCCTCCTGTGCCTGCTGAACTCCATCTGAAGCCTCCTGCTGCTGGGTTGACTGATATTGCCGATACACTTTTCTCCGGTGAGCTCTTATCCGTCTTTGGACCTCCAGTTGAAGACGTCCCGCGCGTGTGCCCTGGTACAGACACATATGCGGACGCATTAAAAATGTCGAGAGAAGATTAACTGACTGTACATAGGCCAAATCTTTTTTTAGAAGTCCCAGTAGACGCATCTCGGTTTCAGTATCGGTAAACCACAACAAAAATTGGCATCGTTCAAAACTAACAAACCCTAAATTTAATTTAAATAAGCTTTCTGTGGTACATCAAAATGCTCTGATCGCAATCAACAAAGTGAGTGAACTGTCACTGCTATGCGAGGAATTGAATCCTGATGTTTTTGTTGTTACAGAGCAAAGTTTCAACATTAATTCAATTTCTCAGTTTAAAATTAACAATTATCAATTGGCAAACTCTTTTCATCGCAGTCTTTTCAAAGGGGGAGGTGTGGCCATTTTTGTAAAAAATTATTTAAAGTTTGAGCCTTTTGAAGCAAACTATAGTTCTTAATTGGACTTTTAAATTAGTGGCATAAGTGTTTCCCTAAAATCCTCTGAAAAGGTAAACATAGTCGGACTGTATAAATCCCCCAGAGGCTGCACCGATACATTTTTTGAGAAACTCGAATCACTTTTGTCCTTTTTTCAACTAAAGTCCAAGTATTTCATCATAATTGGCGATTTCAATATCAATGTCTTAGACCACACCAACCCCATGACCCAGCGGCTTCATACGTGTTGAATTCATTCGGTTTGGAGTGGGCTGTGAATTTCCCCACTAGAGTGACCGCTACATCGAGCACAGCCATTAACAATGTCATCACAAACATTTCTACTGCTGTGGTCTCTGTATTGGACAACGCCATCGCTGACCATTTTGCGCAGGAGGTTACCATCCTTGGAATGAGGCCGGAACCCGAACACCAAACTAAAAAACTGAAACGGTATCTAAATCCCAGAAATGTTGATCGTCTCTGTCAGTCTCTTTCAAAAGAATCCTGGACTTTCTTAAACAATTTAAAATCCCCAAATGAGGCATTCAATGCATTTAGTTATTGCATAACCACTCATCTTGACGCCACTTGCCCATTCAAAATGTTCAAGGATAAAATAAAATTTCAAAAAAATCAATGGGTTACCCAGGGCATTCTCAAATCAAGAGAAAAATTAAAGTTTTACTACTCCATATTTAGGGAGTCTCAAGATGAGCGGTTTAAAATCTTTTTTAAAAGCTATAAGAGAATTTACAGGAAAGTCATAAAAGCAGCTAAAGCATATGACATTGAAAGTAGACTGAAGAGAACAGATAACATATCGAAAGTAGCATGGGAAATTATTAACTCAAATTTAAAACCAGATTTTTCCAAATTTTCAAAACCAATAAAAATTAAATTTGGGGATGAACTTTTACAGACCCCTGAAGAAGTGGCCAAGGAGTTTAGTAATTTTTTTTGCAACCGCGGTGCCGAACCTGCTTTTGAGCGGCAGTCGGTCTAGTTTGGAACCTATAAGGGGACCGGTATCGTCCATGGTGCTTTCTCCTGCTAGCGAGGACGAGGTGGCGGGGATGATACGGGGATTCAACACTAAAAAATCATGTGACATCAATGGCATGTCAGTGTGGCTAATCAAACGTTGCCTAAAGCACATTTTGAAAACCACTGACAAGACTGGTTAACATGTCCTTTGAAATAGGAGTGTTTCCAGCCCAGCTAAAAACAGCCAAAGTGATTCCAGTTTTCAAGAAGGACGATCCTTGCCTCGCAAGCAATTATCGTCCCATTTCAAATCTGCCAAATTTAAGTAAAGTATTAGAAAAACTTTTTCTTGCAAGACTCATGGATTTCCTCAATAGGTTTGACATTTTGTCTTCAAGCCAATTTGGATTTCGAAAAACATGTCAACAATTGATGCTATCACAAGCCTTGTGGATGCGATCGTGGAGGGTTTTGAGGGTCGGGAGCACACAGATCTTTCGAAGGCCTTTGATTGTGTTCACCATGCTACTCTTTTGCGAAAACTGGAATCGTATGGGGTACGTGGTCTGCCACTAAGTGGTTGAAATCGTATCACAGTGACAGATATCAGTTTATAGAAATTTCCAATGTTCAGTCACAGAGAGTTTCTTTGAATCAGGGGGTCCCCCAGGGATCTAACCTTGGACCTGTACTGTTCTTAGTTTATGTGAACGATCTTGGACTATCAATTCAGAATGGAAAGATAGTCCAATATGCGGATGACACGACTCTCTGCGTCAGAGCAAAATCAAATACCGCTCTGGAAATAGAAACTTTTGTTAAACTGAATTCTTGTATTCAGTATTTTTCGGACTTAAATCTTAAAACAAATAATACAAAAACGAATTATATAAGTTTTTGTATCCGTCAACAAGTTAACGAAATTCGACCCATTGTCATGGTAGAGGACACCCTTTTAGAGGAAGTAGAATCCATTCGATTTCTAGGATTAACTCGATAGAGGATTAACTTGGACCGATCATGTTGAGCATGTATGTGCAAGGGTTGTTTCTGGCGTTTTTGCCCTGAGGAATTTGGCACAGGTTTGCTCTTTTGACGTTCTAAAGATGGCCTATTTTGGCCTTTTATATGTGAGTTAGTGCGTGGCAGAGACGTCCACAGGTGTGATACTAGAGGTGGGGACAGCTACAGGATGCAACATCATAGAACACTGGCATCTGAACAACTTCCTTCACAAGCTGGTGTCGGAATAATTAATAATCTCCCTGAGAGCATAAAAAATCTCAACAACCCAACCCTGTATAAAGCTCGATTAAAGGACCTTTTAGTGTCTGAAGTGTTTTACTCTGTAGATGAGTTCATGTTACGCCGCTGGGACCACTAAATTTTCGTAACTTAGTACCGATACTGAAGCCATGTATGAATGAGAGGGAGAATGTAATTTAATGTATGTATGCGAGCAGTGAATAAATCTTAGAATAGCAAATTGCAGGATTTTAACTTTATTTATTGACATTTGCAAATACAATGTAAAATTGTTTGAACGCAATAAAAATATGATTGATTGATTAATTTTCTTTGTGTTAGGTAGAAAGACAACATAACGGTGGTAAACTATTTATTGAGCAATGTTATTTTGCAATATACTTTAATTAATTTATATTAAATAGTTTATATGTGTTGGCAGAACTGTCCTGCCTTGATTGTTGCAAGTGAATTCTGTGTATCTATTTTATTGTATTTTTCAACGTTAAATGAAAGTTTAACTCTTAATTAAGTAGTCTGTGTATTTTGATTAGTTCGTCAGTGTCAGTGAAGCATGTAAATTGACTGGACTTGTAATATTGTAAGTACGACGCTGATTTTTATAACGACGCTAACCCTTACTGCCTGGCAGTTGATGGTTGATATTTGACAATTGGAGCGGACGGTCGTGTTCATGTGCAGACGACGCGCTGTCTATTGGCTGTGCCCGCGCACGCGCTCTGGACTCGGCAGGCTTGCAACCTTGATAACTTTCTAGACTCTGCTCACTGCCAAAGAACTAACACTGCCCGCTTGCGGATTTAACTAGCGCCTGCATTTTTAGTGGATACCTTGTGCATGCATTGGTGTGTCAAGTTTGCATTGCATGAATTGAAGGCTTTGTTATTGCTATAATATATTATAATTATTATTTTGGTTTTGTGCATTTGCATGCTGACTCAGTATGGTAGTGACTCGTGCAAAATCCACTGTGGTAATGCCTTTAACAGAAAAAATTCTCCAAGACACAAAAAATATGGACGAATCGTCAGAAAGTCTTATAATGTCATTATGTACAGACTTAAATAAACTTGTAGCTAATCACTCAGGTGTTAATTTTAGCGACCTTGAAGTGAACATAGCCTGTTTGGTTAAAGCCTTAGATGAATCCTTGGCGTCCTCTAAAGAACTTGAGATTGCAAATAGTGAACTTCAACTGGAAAAAATTGCCCTAGAAGCTAGGATCGAGCAGGAAGTTCAGAAAAGGCGCCTTGACTTAAATGAATCTTTTAATGCTCAAGACAGTTTATTACAAGAAAAGGACAATATTATAAAGGAAAATTCTGAGTTGTCTTGTAAACTAGTTATGATTAAGACTAATTTAAAACTATTGACAGAGGAATGTAGTTCTCTAAAACTATTGGTATCAGACAAAGACACTGTTATTTTCTGGTCTTAACAACAATTTGAATGCATGTAATAAGCGTAACTCAGATTTACTTAGTACTATAAGTGGACTAAAATCCAAGGTTCACGAACTAGATAGTAAGTCATGGAACAGCAACAGGTGGTTGGATGACAAAATTCTTGACTCCTATTTTGACACATTTTCTGAAAGTGTTAATAACTCATTTAGAAAAACTCTGTTTATTGGTCCCACTATCTCTCAACTGATAAAGCATGGTAGTGATGGGGAGGTGGCTGCCACCTTGAATGATCTTGCTTTTGCTTCTTCAGACTACGCTTTTTTATGTGTTAGCGACAACCCTGCAGTTCTGAAAGAGGACACAGGTAGTCATTGGACCTTATTGTTTGTGGACATTGGCTCAAAGGCAGTCTTTCATTTTGACTCTCTAACCGGTGCTAATGGTAGGCATGCCAGATTAGTTGCTGGGAGATTTGATTTTAGTTTCACTGAAGTAGACTGTGCCCAGCAGAAAAACAATTTTGAGTGTGGGCTTAATGTCTTAGTCAATTGCAAACTGGTAAATGAAGGTTACTGTAAAGGGAATGCACCAGCTAGTATGGCTTTCTTGTAGTGGTACCAGGGGCTTCATGCTCCACCTTCTTCCAGCAGTCAGCCTGTGGTGCCAACAAGCACAACTGAGGTTCCTTGTAGCGACTCTAAAGTTGCACCAACAATTGTACATATTAGTAATAGTAATAGTGATAAGGATTTGATGTCTAATAGTATTAAGTGTCATGTTGCACCAATGAAACCTTTTTAAAAATGGGAAAATGTAAATAGTAAAATTAAGCGTTTGAACAAATCCAAAAAAACTGTTTATTCATTCCAAAACAAAACTACAGTTAGTTGTTCAAATCGCTTTCAAGCTCTTGAAGAGACTAGTAGCTGTGTAAATGATGCAGTTATATGTAATGCATCAGGGAAATGGCAAAGTAAGTTATGCAAACATTCAACAAACAGACCTAGATCTAATGTAAATATATCAGGTCAAAGGGACTCAAGGGAAGCCAAGGAAACCCGTTCTCACAGCAATGTGTTGCATTCAAATGTTAGAGGAAGGGTTTCTAATGGCAAAAAGCGGTCCAAAGTGTCTGAAGCAGTCTTTGAATGAACCACAGACAAGTTCGATGTCGAATGTCTTGTTAATTGGAGACTCACTCTTGCGTCACTCTGGAAAAAGAGTGGAAAAAAGCGGAGCTGTCGTAGACGTAAACCCGGGGGCAAAAATTTGTCACATTAAGGACAAACTAAAAAGCAATTATGAATCTGCCCAGCCGGACATAATATACCTTCTTGTTGGTACTAACAATCTTGTCCGTGGTTACAACGGTGGTCCTGGATATAACGGGGGTTGGGGGAAGCGGGAGGCGCTTCACAGTATGGCTGACTTGTTGAGTACGGCAAAGAAGATCTTCCCAAACTCTGTTATAGTTGTAAATAGTGTTCTCACAAGGCAGGATATAAGTAAGGAAGCTCTTTTTCATTTTAATGAACAATTAATGTTAATGTGTAACAACTTTAGCGCTGAATTTCTTGATACCACTGACGTAATACGGCATTATCATCTTGCATGAGACGGGACACATTTGAACCGAAAGGGTAATGAGTGGTTTGGAAATCTTATTTTTCATTCATTGAGAATAATTAATGAGGCTGTGTCAAATGCTATGTGCCCCAGTTTCCAGGTTTCTGAGGAATCAACTGTTGTGAGCCCATGTTCCAAGGCGCTGGGAGAGTCAAGTGTCGTTTTGTCCCACTCTCGGGGTGACAGAGGAACCAAATGTGAGTCCTAGGCTTCAGTTGTCGGAGGAGTCAAATGCCAATGGCCCTGGTCCTCAGTTAGCGCAGTTGCTAAATTTATCGAGTTGTTCTTCAATTCATAATAAGTCGGGAAACGAGATCAACGTATTGCCGGAAGTTGTAGGGTAGCACATGTGAATTTTAGATCACTGAATACTGGATTTGAGGAGCTGTGTTCTGTTATAGGAGATTTCCAGTTTGACTTGATTGGAGTCACAGAATCTTGGCTCACTCCAGATATTCCATCACAAGTTTTTAATGTGCCCTCACATTCACTTGTTCGTTGCGACAGACCTGTGGAGCTGGGAAGGAGTGGAGGTGGCGTTGCTCTGTATGTTGAGGACGAGATTAGGTTTGTTCGTCTTCATCTTCTCAATGTTGATAGTCGTATTGAGTACATCTACGGCGTCGCCAACCTAAGGGGATATAAGTTGCTTGTCTGCATCGCTTATAGGCCTCCCGATGTTCCCTATTCCATCCTAAGCTCCTTAATACAAGCTTTATTCATTGACGAGTCGCCGAAAGTGGACACTGCGATTTTACTCGGCGACCTGAATGTTAATCTGTTAGAACAAGAAAGGACAGATGTGAGATATTTTAAAAGAATTCTTCAGTCAATTGGGCTTGTACAGATCATTCAAGAACCTACACGTATCACTGAGAGTACATCTTCTCTCATAGATGTCATTGTTGTGGACAAAACTCAGGATCTTGAGGTTGGACTAATTGATACTTGTAATATTCTCAATCATAAAGGAAAGGGTATAACTGACCACAAACTTACTTTCTGTGATGTGCCAATTGAAAAACCAAAAGCAAAGGCAAAGTTCATCTCGTATAGAAATTTTAAGAATTTCGACAGCGAGAAATTTATAAAGGTCGCTTCAAATATACCTTGGGATGCTGTAGTCATGCACCATGACGTGGATGATATTAACAATATATTAACAGCTAACATACTCCATGTCTTTGATGAATGTGCGCCTATGGTAAGGAAAAGGCTTACAAAAAAGAAATCTCCTTGGAGGGACTTACATGTTGAAACACTTGACACGAAGAAAGAACAAACTCAGAAATGATTATCTCTCTTTCAAAACTCCTACCTCTAGAAACGCTTACTGCAAGGCTCGTAATGAACTAAATGTGGCGATAAGAGCAGCGAAGAGAAAGTATTTTAGAGATAATTTAGATATGAAAAAATCCTAAAAAATTCTGGGATACATTGAAAGCTGGTGGTGTCATCGGTCCACAAGAAGTAAAGAATCATTCTTTTGGGCCTGAAGATTTGAATAACTACTTTTCATCTATGGGTGGTAGCATGAAAGTAAGCACAGATAAACTCGAATTTTTCAAGAGTAATACATGCAGAGGAATAAGTTCTCCCTTTAGTTTCTCACCTGTGTCAGAAGGTAAAGTCAAGGAGTTGATGAATGGCGTGACAAGTGCCGCATTTGGCGTTGATGGAATCTCTATAAATATGGTTCGTGGTCTTGGTCCTTATTGCATTGGTGCTATTACTCACCTGATTAATGTGTCGTTGAGAACTGGCACTTTTCCAACAGGCTGGAAGCAGAGCATTGTTATTCCTCTTCCAAAAACCCAGAATCCTTCTTCAACCTCAAATTTCCGGCCAATATCAATCCTACCTGTCATCTCCAAAATTTTGGAAAAAGTCGTTTTCAGAACAGTTAGTTTCGTTTTTGGAGCATGAGGGATTGCTGCCGGAGTCTCAGTCAGGTTTTCGGCAAGGGTTTAGCACTTGTTCAGCCCTACTCAATGTGGCTGATGATATACTTTCAGCTAAAGATAAGGGTTTGGAGAGCTTGATGACTGCGCTGGATTTCTCGCAGGCCTTTGACTCGGTAAACTTTGGGTTGCTCCTGGCAAAGCTACAGTTTTATAGATTTAGTGAAGCTTCAGTTGGATGGTTCTCATCGTATTTGTCTGGACGAACTCAGCGAACTAAGGTCAACGGGCAGCTGTCATCTGCTCTTCCTAGATCTGTTGGAGTTCCCCAGGGCAGCTGCCTGGGACCGATTCTCTTCCTTTTATACACCGCAGACTTGAAGGATCAGTTGAGACACTGCTTATTGAATTCTTATGCTGACGATTCGCAGCTGTTGTTGTCTTTCCGCCCATCTGAGATAGCCGAAGCGGTTCAAAAAGTCAATAATGACTTAGACAGAGTTAAGATATGGTCTGATGATCATGGCCTTCTACTGAACTCTGATAAATGTTCTTTTTTGCATCTAAATAGCTCGTCTTTGAATGGTCAGTTGAGAGGTAGTGGTGTAAATAATAGAATATTCGTTAACGGTAGGGTTTTGACTGCATGCAGTACTCTAAGGATTCTTGGTGTCACTTTTGACTCCCAACTCGATTTTTCTTACCATGTAGAATCCATATGCAAAAGTGTTATATTCAAACTGAAGTGTCTGTCTAAGCTGTGTACAATTTTGCCGGTTGCTTCAAAATTAGAAATCGTCAGATCAGTTATTTTCCCTTCAATAAATGATGCTCTTCCAACTTTTGCTAGTTGCTTAAGCAGAGAGAAATATGATGGTTCTTACCCGTCTGCAGAATAGGGCTCTAAGATTTGTTTACGGACTAAAAAAATTTGATCATATCAGCGAACATAGATTAAGTGCTAAGGTACTATCAGTAACAGATTACTATAATCTGCAGACGGTCAAGCTGGTGCACAAAAACTATTCAGACGGGTAAACCTGAATATCTAAGAAAAAAACTGGTTTTTAGACATGAAGTCAAGCGCAGTACTCGACAGGATGGCCTACTGCACCTGCCAAGGACAAGATTGGAGACGGGGAAAAAAAGCGTTTAGATATTTTGGACCTGCTAAGTACAATGCTTTGCCCTCTGAGTTGAAAAATCTCAGCCTTGTTAGGTTTAAAAAAAGTGTTTTAAAATGTTTGTCTAGGTAAATTTTAGTTATTTTGATTTGTAAATGTATTAAATTTTCTAATTTTAATATCCTGAATTTGTATATTTAACAGGAGTTGTCATGAAAAGCAAAGTTGCAACTTTGATGAACGCTTGCCAAATAAAGACATTATTTATTTATTTATTTATGTGTCTACATTATGGTTTTGTATGTATATTTTTGCTAAATGACTCATTGTTAATGAATCTCAGAACAAGGTCTGAGTTTTACCACAGGACTGTCAACGTGTGGTCCACCTAGTCAACAAGCTTAAATTCTTTAAAGCTTGCATTATGATGATTGTAGTTAAGCTAAGGTTATAGAGAACAGAATGTTCGCCACATTTGTTATTTATTTCCCTTTGGCACCTCTGTGTTAGCCTTTGTTAAACATATTCCACCGAAAATTGTGGTATATGCTACTCTTGATTTAAATGCCTTATTCATATTATTTTCACAATCGTAGCTGCGTCCCTGTAATAATTAAAGCAGAAAGTACAGATGTTAATCCTGGATTTGGCAGTAATATATAGAGGTTGTAAAAGTTTATTGTTTTATTGTGTTTAGAAAATTCACCACACCAATGGAAGATCTACTCATAGTCTATTTAAGGGTATTCACTGTGCATTAACAGTTCAAGCTTAATCCAATCGTGAAAACTCAATGAAACATGCTTCTAGATATAATTAAAACTATGTTATTTTCATATGAATTCATAATTAAACTATTTATTTCATTTAATAGCTTCACGGAAATGGATATGGTGTTATCTTTTAAGTTTAATTAACTCAAAATTAAAAACTAATATAATTTTTAAACAATTTAGGCTCGTATTTTAGGCAAAATAGTTCACTGTCACACAGGATGAAATTTTTCTTTGCGGCATTTTTGTTTCATATTTCATTTTAATTAAATTTCAAAATTAGGTTTTATGGAATGAAACAGATAAAGCATGAAAATTACAGTTTTTTGACTTGTCATTTATTACAGAAATAATTTTTCAGTACCTGCCCTTAAATAATTACTCGTAACCATCTGCAGTAAGAAACTAGATTATAATTTTTTATCTTGTGCACTATTAGGCGTACTGTGAATCATCTGCACAATGGAACAGCTTCATAGACTTAACACTACACAAAAATCCGTAGAATGGTACTCGCAAAAATATCTCAAGGTTACGCCCATAAGTATTACTATTGCTTACGTGTAAAATATCCTCTATAGAATCATGCCTAACTATTTTTCATAATTAAAGGAATATATAGAAACATCAAATACACAATATCCCTTCCGGCTAAGTCGCAAGAAAGGTATATTTCACATGAGGCTACAACTTGAAGATACATTATTAGTTTAAGAACTTAACACTGTGATAAAAAAAACTTATGGATGAGGCATTGGTAGCTAAGGATGAAGTATATTAATCCGCAAAGGTTTCTTCCTAACTAGTTAATGTAAGAAAAATGTTTGGTCGACATCTGTCCATCTTACCTCTAGCAGATATATCCCTCTGGTAAAGGATTATACCCTCGATTATATTACTTTTTCTAACGGTATCGATGATAATTAGTGCCATATTACGAGAATGAATAATAGAATTCATATTGGGATTTTCATATTAAGTGATATCAACTATTACATGTAAAATATTCTCACATATATGTTTTGTTGCTCCTTTTATGAGTAACCCTATTTTTAAATGTGGATCATAAGTCTTTTATTACCTACAGTACTATAGGAAAGGAGGGATCGTGATTTGTAATTACTTCAGAACATCAGTTCAAAAAAATAATGGAATGTCGCATTGAAATTAAAATTGGAATATTTACCAATGACTATAATTTATTTCATCTGTAGTATACCATTTTTTTTAAGGACATGAAGGAGATGTCTATGACGTACCAGTTATTCTACAAAAATTCCGTACTAAGGGGCGGGTATCAGCTAGTAAACATATAAAAACTTGAAACTCCTTATTTTTGCCTTAACATCGTTGCTCGTTATATATCGGCCGTTTACCAAATATGAAATATACAGAGTTAAATCAACCTGCAAATATCGATTGTAGGACTGTAGGTCCACACATAATTTTGACGAAACTGACGAAACCCGTCCGTGCACTACCGACCCTACTGTTCAGAACTGATGTGGCCGTATCGAGTGGTCGAGTAATAATACCGATGTTATTCTCAGTTGTTATTCCTATATTAATATAGAACTTACTAAGTATAGTGAATTTGTTTGATGAAATATATAAGAAGAAATCAAACAATGTTTGAGTGTACAGGCCCAAGGTGTGGCATATACACTACTCTCTAGGTAACGGATACTTTTTACACGAGTAAAGAGAAAAGATAAACTAGAACACGGTTATGATGTATGGACAAAAACTGAAAATCGTCGCCTTTTTGTATGCAGTTACAGAATCTTTAACTATTGTGTGTTACATTAGTGACACGTGCACTTCTTACCCCATGTATCTGGAAGTGTCAAACTTAAGGATGAACATGCTTACAATATTGTAAAGAGAAGAGTGAAATCTCCGTGACGTCCGTAATAAAGCGTCTATAAAAGGTAAAATTTAAAATTACACTTCAGCTTAACTGTACTTTTATTTTAAGGCTATTTATATCGGAAAGTGTAATGAATGTTGTCACACTCTAATTTAAAATTCGTTGTAATTTTTATAACTGATTTGTAAACTAGGTAGTAAACAGATGTATAGAAGCATAAATATTACTTCATTAATATTAAAAAATACTATAACAAATATACATAATATTTCATTTTGTATACAGTAAACGTTTATGTTTTTTAATATTTTATTTTCCGGGTAGTACAAAATCTTCAAACCTCGGTTAGAACAAACTTAACAACTGCAACAAATAGCAATCTTTACTGGTACATTTAAGCATATACGTTTTACCACCGTAATCAATAGCATATATACAAACTCCATAGAAATTTACAAGCCAGAAGTAGGTCTGAGGTCTTCCATTTAAAAAACAAAATATTAAATAGAAATATAACTATAAAGACATTTTTAATTTGTGGTCTAGGTAATCAACATGTATTAGAGTGTTTTTTTTCTGACGTCTTAATCAAAAGAAACTTATATTCAGAAATAGTTAAGGCTATTCTGACCACAGTTCAGCAATGTAATGTTAAAATCACCAGATTAGAGCAGCTAAAATCAAAACAGCTGATTGTTGCAGCCCATATTCAGTGCTGTCATATAATAAAGGCGGATATTGTTTGGTAATTGGTTAAAAAAAAAAAAACGTATCTCCCTTATTTCACAACCAATTTTTAAAACTTGGTATCGTTGGATTTTTAATTAAATTGTGTAATAATTGAGACTTTTTTACCATATATCGCGTTTAAGATATATACGCTTAAAGATTTTTTAGAAATCACTATTTTGAAAATAAAGCTTGTAAAAAATTTAAATTTGTGATGTAATTATTCCATAAGGTTATAAAGGTATATACAAAATTTTAACCTAAACAAATATATCAAACACATCAAATATAAATAGTAAAGTAAAAAAGACAAAAACAAAACAAAATTGTGGCTATTTGACTAATCATTGAGTTTTAGAAAGGTGAATATGACTGTTTTTGCCTTTGGTCCATGAGTAATGTCTGAAAATATTGGTAGAGGTTGTGGAACACTCTGTATAATAATTTTATATACAGAGTGTCCTGTAATTCTTAGGACAAGTCTATATACCGCAACTGCTCAGGTCATGGAAAACGCATTTCAGAATATGGAAATAGATCTTCGGTGCCTAGTTTCCTATCCGTCAGTCTGTATGTGTTTTTTATAGACAAATTCGCTTTAATATCTTAAAACGAATAAACAAATTCTACCTAATTTGGATCAAATATTTGTGGTAATAAGGCCAGTTAAAAAAATATTCATTAATACTTTCGAAATGGCGGCCATTAAATCTGATTAATTTTGAATCTCTTAAAATCCGGGAGGTATAAAAGAATAAATCTGATTGTGGATTGTATCACAAATCTAATTACTCGAAAACTATTTCAAAGTAATAATAAATAACTCATTAAGAGCATCTTTACTGTAAAAAAAATGGTTCGTGAAAATAAATTAACATCAGCTTTAGATTATTATATCCCTATTTTTTATTTTTGTCATTTATTATGCAAAACATTTTAAATACACGTTTCAGGCCTATCTAAGGATAGAATAGAATCATATAGTTGATGTTTAATGAATTTATTTAAATATCTGTTGTTTTAGGGCAAATTTATTTACTAAAATTTAGTCAAGCGACAATCAGATGTATTTCCAATAAAACCGCTTATCTTTGATTTTTCATCTATAAAAGCATTATTGTCTGAATATTACTGTACGACTTTTCTAGTTGTTTATTATTCTTAATATATAACAGATAACCTAGTCACTTTATTTAGTTTTTTTAACATATATTGTGAATAAATTTAAGCTTTATGATAAATACAACAGTTTATTATTGTTAATTAAGACGTTTGTTTTTGTCCTTCATTGTTCATAAAGGCGTTCATTGTTGATAAATATGCAATATCTCTAGTAGTTTTTAATTTATTAGAAAAAAAAGTTGCTTGGCAACAGATATTAATGTATTTCCTATACTTTAAATGAAGGGACTAAGATGTGAGCACAATTAATTGGTATAAGATATTCTGTAGCTGCCGTTTACTCGATTTTTGTATTGTGACCTACTCTCTGAGAACCTCAATGTCGACAGTGGTTTGTTACAGTAAATCTGTGGATATGATATTTTATATACTTGGTCATTAGATTTGTGATAGAACCCTCTCAAATTCATTTTCTTGCAGTATTTTAGAATAATTGCAGATTTTAAGAAGTTAAAAGGTAAAGTGTTTTAATAGCCACTATTTTGAAACGTATTAAAGATAACATAATAATATATTTTTAGCCGCCATACAATTTTGACCAATATTTCGTAGGATTAAATTTATTATGTTTTCCTTTTAGATTTTCCAAGATATTCCATTTTTAACAACAAAAAACGCACACTAACCGACACAGGGGAAATTAAGCAATGTAGATTCATAATACTCAGTATATAAATGTATGTTTTGACCTAAGCAATAACGCTTTTTTAAATACGGTAGTATATTTATTGCTACGTGTTTAACATTGTTTTCAAGGTTTTTTTTACTTATAGTTGAACTAACCGATATGGATATAACTGAATGATATTGATTCTTGTAGATATATAATAATATTTAAATTGTTTGTCAAGTGCGTTTGAATTATACTATTCAGTTTAAATAGTATAATACAGTTTATGATGCGTTCTTAAAAATAATTGGCTCTTAGCCGTCGCAAAATTACAATTCCACGGTTCTAAATTTTCCCGCTTTTGATTGGTACTCGAAAAATTAAAATAAATAAATAATTGTTTTTAAAGTGGTTAATAGGTTGATATAATCTCTGACCATGTATATTTATTACACATGCCGGATTTACGCAATATCAGTTCCTCTGCGTTGTTCGTACCATGATTTCAAATTAATTTTACTTTAAAAATAACCTGTATTTGAATGCCTATAACCTAGTCTTTTACTGAAGTATATTTGATGCATAGTATTTTTACAATTGGTAATGAACTGTTTGTTTTTTTAATATTAAGTAAACCAATTGAAATTAAATAAGGCTATTGCCATTTATACAATTTAACGTAAATACAAGTCATTTGACAGGTATTTGGTCTTCCGATCATATGTTAGTTTGCTTATTTAAACACATATGTGACAGATACGGCCAAATACAACATAATTGAATCGGAAAAAGTAAGTGCTCTGTGGTGTAATGGTAGCATATTCACACGACAAGTGAGAGATCCGGGTTCGACTCCCGGCGGAGCAAGTACTTTTTGTGATTCAATGTTTATTGAAATTAAATAAGGCTATTGCCATTTATACAATTAAACGTATATATATATATATATACAGTATATATAATTATATATATATATACATTATTTTATTTTATTGAAAAATAAATCACAGTATGGTTAAATGTTTATTATTCTATTCCGTTGGGATAATTATTCATCTCATCAATACGGCGCTGATTTAGCAGACCCCAGATTCAAGGGGGTGCTAAATCAGCACATGGGCACGGTCAAGGCGCTGAATTAGGACCCCCCCTATTCGAAGGGGGTGCTAAATCAGCACATGAACACGGTCAAGGCGCTGAATTAGGACCCCCGTATTCGAAGGGGGTGCTTATTCAGGGCCTGGACACGGCCACTGTGCTGATTTAGCACCCCCTTTCGTGACGTCAAAATGACGTCAATAGCGAGGGGGTGCTATGTCCAGGGGGTGCTAATTCAGGCGCACCGTTCAATGCAGTGCTACGCTCTGCCTGCGACAACTGGAACTTCTAAACCGGCATGTTTTGTATAGAGTCCCTGAGTTATATGTTAGAGACCAAACAGCTGATCGAAAATCCGGATTTACCAGCGATACAGGTAAGTTATAATAATGATTTATAACTTGTCTTCTAGTTAAAGATCGGTATTTTTACTACTAATATTAAATTGTTTTTAGAAAAACTTGAAGATAATATATCTGTAATTAAAACAGACATTGTAAAAGATTACTTTACAAGTCGTTGTTAACACCTCAGGTATCATAAAACAAGTATCAAAGTGTGATATTTTTGGGAAAAGTAGTAAAATATTTACGAGGATCACAGGGAATATAGTTTATAAAAGGAATATTACGTACCTACATATACCAAAAGTGAACATATTGCAGCCCAATGAAACTGCTCTTATCTTATTTAACAATAACCTAACTTTTGAAACTCTAAAAGATATAGAAAGGAATCTAGCTGATGACCGTGTAGAAATAGGCCTAAATTCATTGTTGCAAGATACTAATGTAAACAAACCTGTCGTTGTAAACATACCAGCTGGCATCCGACAAGACTTTCAAGACGTCCTCTTGCATAGTCTACACCATGCCAGAGTTTGGGTCTCAAGCCCAAATAGCTGAAGTACACCCATCACCCAGATAACCACGGATGAGAACAGTCCTTGGAGACGTTGAAGTACGCACATTAGCTGCGGAAACATCCACCACCATAGGCGTTGCAATAGCATTCGCCCCCCGTCAATTCAAAGTATTAACCCTTAAAGACCCTGGTGTCACAATTGTTACACTTTCTTTTCAATGATATTTCAATGGGCAAATATCGCTAGGAAGCGGCTAGACCCACCTCACATGGTCGTGACAGTTCTGAAACACTGCTGTAAAATATTTGGGGATTTTCAACGCGCAGCTGTTGGTCACCCTGTTTGCCTGCTTCCGTTGTTTTTGTTGTTTTGGGACAGTCTGATGCACTGTCGTCTGTTTATACTTCTTGAAAACACGTTTTACATCGTATCCACATGAAAGTTTGTGTTTGTGTTATAAAGTGTGTAGATCGACATACTATATGTATTAGTGTTAATTTTTTTAGTTTTCAGTTTTAAAATCTGTGTTTTTTTGTGAACTATCACGATTGTGATACCTAGGTCTAGGTAGTATCTAACCTAAAACTTGAATGTGTTGAACAAAACAGTTAAAAACTTTTAGTAATGGCCAACTTAGCTTTCGATGAAGACTTAATTATAGAACAGTTAGATAATTCAGACATCGAAAGATTCTCGGAGGATGATGAAGACCTGGATCAGAACTACAAACCTTCGTCTGAGGCCGACGATGATGACAACTCATCAGATGATGATGGAGATGTTACTCCCACTCCCACATCACCAGTAGCCCAAGCAAGTAAGCCTAAACCTAATTCATGGAAAAAATCAAGAGTTTTCATACAAGCTAGATGTTGATAAAAATTATGTTACTACAGACCGCACTATTTACAGTCCAGCCCAGTACTTTGAGAAATACTTCACCCAAGAAATATTTGATTTATTTGCATTCCCTACAAATCAGTATTTTCAACAACAAAATGGTGCGCCCATGACTATTCCATGCACAGCAGCTGAAATAAAAAAGTATTTTGGCATTCATGGGCTGATGGGGATTTTTAAATATCCTAAAATACGCATGTATTGGTCAATGAAACACCCATTCAAAGAAATAATTGAATCGATGTCTAGGAACAGGTTCTTTCAGCTAAGAGTCAATTTACATTGTATTGACAACTTATCAATGACTCAAGATCAACAAAAATCCAACAGATTGTGGAAAGTTCAGCCCATCATCGATGCAGTTCGCAAACGCTGTCTAGAGCTAGAACGAGGCAGTGGTACATACTCAATTGATGAGCAAATCATCCCCTTTTTAGGAAGTTGTCCAGTGCGACAAGTTGTAAAAAATAAACCAAGGCCTGTGGGTCTGAAAAACTATGTTATGACCAGTAGTAATGGTCTCATGCTTGATTTTGAGGTTGAACAAGGCCCTACTACACCTTTTCCGGATACTACTCTAGGACATGGACTCGCTGTGATTCTGCGCCTTGTTCAAACATTTCCTAAAGGAAGTTCTGTTTATTTTGATAGGTTTTTTACCACCATTCCTTTGCTTGAAAAACTAACTCAAATGCAAATTGATGGCACGGGTACGTTACAAACAAACAGAATTTCAAAGAAAGATAATCAGTTCAAAAATCTTGACTTGAGCAAAAGTAGGCAACGCCAACTAAAAAGAGGGGAGTATGATGAATACACCAGGGATGACAAAAAATTGTGTCTACTAATGTGGAAGGACAGTAAAGCCATAATCATGGGCTCGACTAGTACAGGATCAGAGCAGTCGCAACTGTCAAACGATGGAACAAGCAAACAAAGACTTATATTGATGTTCAGTGCCCCGCCATTGTAAGAAAGTATAATGAATGTATGGGGGGGGTGTAGACGTACTTGATCAGATGATGGAGTATTGGAGGTCCTGGCTTCGTACCAAAAAATTGCCCTTGAAGATGATCATCCACTTTTTCGACCTAGCAATTGTAAACTCATGGTTCGAGTCAGGCCAGCCAATGTGAACCCCTAGTAGCTTACAAGCGGCTGGTGAATTAACACGTGTCTAGTTTGCAAGCAGTGTTGGTTTCGTTAACTGTATTTTCTATTAATTTTATCTGTTAACAGTGAATATGGTCGGGTAAAGACATAATTACTTTCCTAGATATATTCCGAAATTATCCTTGTCTGTGGGACGCTTCGTGTGGAGACTATATCAACAGAAATGCCAAAGACTCAGCATATAAGGAGTTCTTGCAGAAACTTGAAGAACGATAACTGAAAGCAGATTTGGCTTCACTGAAGAAAAAAATTAAAAGGTTAAGAGATACATATCGAAATGAAGCGTACAAAATAAAAAAGTCAAAGAAGAGTGGTGCGGGAGCAGATGACGTCTACAAACCTAGACTGGTGTGGTTCTCGGCAGCCCAAATGTTCTTGAGCAGTAGTATTGTTGGCCGTGACTCATCATCGAATCTGGTAAGTTTAAAATTATAGCAACATACCTTAGATTTGTGTTTGAAAAATAAAACTTAAAACATTAACTTTATTCTTACAAAGTAATTTTTATCACTTGTATACATTTCTTAACTTTTGTATACATTCATAAAGGTTTGTTTAATATTTTACGAAATTTACACAACACATGTCAACTATGGGCCTATACAAGAGCAAAAAATTGGGGTTTTAAAAATTCTTTTGACAATTTTTAAAAGTTACCCCTCATTTTTTCTAAAACCAACGAAAACTATTACGTATGCGTCAAAGTTTGTGCCATTTACTTTTTATAGTTTTTTGCCAGATGACAAAATAACCTCATATTTTTGTTATTTTCTAAACTTCTCACGTAAATACCATAAATAAGATCCGTATATCAACCATTTTGTTGTTCTTTTGATTAATAATTACCTATAAGATTATTCATATGTGTTAAAACTATATATTTAGATCATTTACCATTGTAAAAAATGTTTGTTGTCATGACAACAGCATTTTTAAAATAGTGGAGTGAATGGAAACAGAGATTTGTTGTGTTCCCATTCATCCCACTCCATAAAACTTTTATTTTTCATGTTTTCTTATTTTGTGTTTATAAATTAGGTATCGTAGATAGACCTAACTCTTCTTTTATTTTAAGGATGACGAGGAAATATCAGAGTTTGATGAAACACAAAACTTACTCGCCAGAAGATATCGAAAATGCCCTACAATTGGTAAATGATGGAATGAGTTTAAGACTGGCGGCAGAGACTACAGGTATACAGGTAAGTTTAACTGTACTGTTTCGACGTAAAATATTTGGCAACACTATACAAAAAAAGTGGTCAAACTACTATCATGTAAAGGCGAAAGATTTATTCGTTCTGAAGGGAAACCATAGTTGGTTTTGGCTTCGGCCACAGATTATGATTATTTTGCGTGCTTGATTGAGCTAACTGCGAGTGCCAAAGAGTTGTCTTTTCCTGTGATATTGTCCTTGTGGTAATAATTTTTGGTTATTTGCGGACTCAATCTTGCAGGCTTTGAGGAGTCGGAAGCAAGCGGTACGTGTGGACCATGGCTCTTACGCTCCTTTGTACTGTGGGTGTGGTTGCCTCCCCGGGGCGAAGCTGGGAAACGCTAGCTAGATTATCATTGTAACACTCTACTAACGGCTAAAAGACACGATCGATCTTGGTAGTTGAGATAGGACAGAGTGGAGGGTTTGCCAATGGCATCGCAAGCTGCAACTGGAGGCGTCTCTAAGAGGACTGCAGCAGCTGAGTACCAACTCAGATGAGGACACGGTGCGCCAAAGTCCGAAGCGTCCGAGAGGACAAGAAACTTTCGATCCTGTTAAGCAAAATGAGCCAGAAAAGGATTACGTATCCATGGCTGAGTCAAGTCACGTCCCTGTGGAGGTCTGTAATGCAATTGGCTTAAAGCTGAGTCGTCTCTTGAACAAATTGCGAAACAAACACAACCAGCCGGGCCAGCTTACTGAAGAGGACTATTTTGCAAAGATAAGAGATTTGGCGGTGCATCTCCAAGAAAATTTGATCCTTAAGAGCAAAACTCAACGAGATGGCCATTGAGACACCACTCGGAAAAGAGTTATTGCAAACTTGCTAAAGTGCGGTGACTGAGATCGCCAAAAACAGCTAAAAATCATAAGCGAAGGCACATCAGTACAATCTGGCAAGCCGAGCTACGCGGCTATGGCTGCAGTAGCGCCGCCGGTAACTGTCCAGGGCCAAGAGCGAAAAGTTGTAAAGCCACGTGACAAATGCACAGCCTTAATCTACCCCAAACACCTCATGCGAGACCACTAAAGCCCTGATTCAAATGACAGTGAAACCGCAAGTCATGGGCCTTAAGATTAGACGTATCTCCAAGATACGCAACAATGGTGTGGCACTTGAAGTCGAGAACGCAGATCAACTGCGTAAACTGGAGGAAGATTACAGAGCTAAGATGCGTTGTTAACATAGAAAAAGCCCCAAAAGCGAAGGCCAAAAGTCTTGGTGTACGATGTACCGAAGGAGCTGGATGGCAAAACGTTAATCGAGGTGGTCTATGCTCAGAACAACGAGCATAAGGAGTGCACTCTGGAAGAGTTCCAGAATAAGTTTAGACCTCTCTTTAAGACTGGACCTAGGAATAAGCCCACAAATAACTGGGTATGTGAGGTTTCAGCAAAGACCAGAAACTCGCTTATCAGAGCTGGCCAAGTCTTTATTGACTGGGCCAGCTGTAAAGTTATCGACCACCACATAGTGACTAGATGCTTTAAGTGTCATAGATACGGACACATGGCAAAAGACTGCAAGTAGGAAGTCGACGTCTGTGGTCACTGTGCGGAGACAGGGCACGAGACCAAAGCCTGTCCCTTCAAAGGAGACAAAGCAAAGGCTAAATGCGTGCAATGCACCGGAAAAAGGGGCTCCGGCAGGCAATCCGGTCATCCGTCAGGGGACCGCAACTGTCCTAAACACCAGGACGAGATCAACCACCTAATATCACTGACCGATTATGGCTGCTAGAAGGCATCGTTCAGGTAGCCAAATTAAATTTGGCCAAATAAACCTGCAGCGCAGCCATTCGGCAGTGTATCAGCTTAGGCAGGTAATTGCGGAGGATGGACTGGATGTCGTGCTGTTCCAGGAGCCTTACTCGTCAGTCGGTACACTGTCCGGACTAGGCCTCAGGACAAAGTACCTGGGCCACAGAACCGCGCAAGAAGGTCGAGCCTGAGCCGCCGTTGCGGTGGCCAACAGTGTTATCGAGCCATTAGAGTTACTGCAGTTTAGACCAAGCCATTTTACCTGTGCAAAAATTGACACAGAGATCTGTAAACTGTACGTAATAAGTGCTTACCTACAGCCATCACATGACATTGAGCCGTACCTGACCCATCTGCGAGGAATTTTGCAATCTTTAAGAGGTGAACACGTCATAATTGGGTTGGGCGGTAACTCGAAATCCGAACTGTGGTTCAGTGATAGAACAGACGAGCGAGGTGCCGCTCTTGAAGACCTTATATTAGCGCACGGTCTTGTGATCATAAACAGGGATGGTCAAATGTCGACCCACATCAACATGTATTGGGTTCTACATGGACGTGGAGAAACGAATATAGACGTGACGCTGGCCTCGGCCAGCATTGCGAACAGAATTAGCGACTGGAGCGTCAATGACACGGACATTGGCTCCGACCATCGCCTGATCACTTGGTCTGTCTCACTGGGCCCCCAGCACGGAAGAGTAGCTAGATCCAGAAATTACGCAGTCCGAAAAGCAGATTGGAACAAGGTCAAGTGCGAAATTAAAGGAAGGATTAATGATGCTCATATCGGTGAAGGCGTGTATAATCAGAATGTACAGGAACGAGCAGCCGAGTTCTCGCGTTGTCATTCAGGGATGCGACAAAGGCATCCCGAAAAAGGGATATTATAAATAACTCAGTACCCTGGTGGGCCGGCGAAATTGCGGAGAAAGGAAGGATTTTAAAAGCAGCCAGACGGGCGGTTTTCAGCGATGCTGTCCGTGTCAAAACCGACTTTTGCTTCTAAATACCTATCGGCGCTTGAGACTGGAGTACAAGTGCCTCATTAAGAACAGTAAAAGTGCCTGTTGGAAGACGTTCGTGAAGGAGGTGGGCAACTCGAATCCCTGGGGCTTCGTATATAAGCTCGGAGCGGACAAGTTACAGCTACAAAATGTTCTTTCAAGTCTGAGAGTGGACAGATTTGCTTACGCGGGACAGTGGACAAGCTCCATAGAAGAAACGCTCAACTTGCTTCTTGACACCCTGGTGCCACCTGATGATGAAATGGGCGAAAATTAACACCATGTCCATATAAGACCTATCTCTGAAACTGAACAAGGAGACTGGGAAGAGGCACCATTCACCATGCAAGAGCTCGAAATTGCCATGAAACGAACACGACCACGAAAAGCTCCGGGACCAGACCGGGTCCCCCCTGAAGTGCTTAAATGCTGGGATCTCCCAATAAAGTACTGTTACCTCAGATAAGTTAACCTTTGTTGGGCCGAGGGACCATTTCCAGCCTGCTGGAAAACCTAGAAGTTACAAATCATCAAAAAGGCTGGGGACAGAGACTGGGCTGACCCAGGAAATTATAGACCGATCAGCCTGCTACCTGTGGTGGGAAAAGTATATGAGAGGCTGATTGCGATGCGCATCTTAGCAGATTTCTCTCAAAATTATGAACTCCACACGGGTCAGTACGGCTTTATCTCAGAGAAAAGCACGGTCGATGCTTAAGAGGGGGCTAGTGGAGTTCGTTTCTCAGGCAACAGACAAATATGTGGTGGGCCTCTTCATTGACATTAAGGGCGCTTTTGACGCCGTGTGGTGGCCGGGGGTCATCAAAAAGTTGCTACGTATGTCCTGCAGCTGTAACATTGTCGACGCAATAAAGAGCTATCTAAGCGAAAGGACCGTCACTCTGGAATCTGGCTTGACCAGTATTACCAGAGAAGCCACCAAAGGTTGTTCTCAGGGTTCGATTCTTGGTTCCATCCTCTGTAATATAGTTTTCGATGACTTTCTGAGGCTGGATTTTCAGAGTCATTGCGTATGCGGACGATGGTTTGATCTTGATACAGGCGAGATCTAGGAATGAGATAGAACATAAATTCCATACTATTACAACTCTAATGGAAACCTGGGCAATCTCAGCTAAAATGCGTTTTGCAGTGAACAAAACGAAGCTTACGCTTCTAAAAGGCCAACTACATCGGGAACGTCCCCCCGATTGTAACACTGCAAGGAGAACACATTGAGATGAACAGGAGCATAATGTATCTTGGCATTATGCTTGATGACAAGCTATCCTTCCTTGATCATGCCAAATATGTTGGATAAAAAACCAAAACGTTCTTCGGTAAGGCTCATGCGAGTGACTCGATTCCAATATGGAATCCTTCCATCTACACTAAGCACAATTTACGATGGCGTATTCGTACCCATCGTAACTTATGGTGCTAGTGTTTGGGCGTACCGCAGCGCGACCACTGGAGGCCGCAGGGCTTTCCGAAGTTTGCCAAAGAACAGTCCTTCTAGGGATCACGGGAGCTTACCGTACAACCTCGTTTGCGGAGGACTTTCCACTCGTTAACGTTTAGGTTGGGATTCTGCTTTTTCAAACATTTTTAAGTACCTTTTCAGGTGTCTTCTTCAGAAGCTTCGGGTGAGCTCTGAAAAACACCCTTGTGGACCTCAAAATGTCCTTACGCAGACCCACTCTCAGAAGATGTCGTCTCCCAGAGGATTTATTGTTTGGATTATTTCTTCCAGCCAACGTTTGGTGTGCTCGTTAATGCAGGAAGCAATTAAAACACCTTTCTCTAGGTAGGTGCCCGCAAACGATGGAACGAAACCATCCTCCAGGGGTTGGATTTTCCTCCATAATTGCATCCTCGATGGCTTCTCCTTGCTCTTCACTAAGCTTCGCATCAGGGTAAGCTATCGAGGGCTATGGCCATTTTGATCGCTGCAACCTCTCTGTAGGTAGCCTTGGATGTGCTACCAGAGGCCTCAGGATCGTGGGCTTCCGGCTTTTGGGCTTCCCCGCTAGCCTTCTTTGCGGGCCCCTCAGCAGAGGGTGGGGTGGCCAAGGTGCCTCTGGGGCGTTTGGCCGACCTCTCCCCTCCCTTGGTACCCGCAGTTGGGACCGGAGTTGAGACCGCCGATTGACCTCATTGTACTGGAGATGCCGAGAATCCGTCAAGTCCAGAGGGGTTACCTGGATATCTCCAAGATAGAGATTCAGCAAGGTACCCTGGCCACGAAGTCTGTTCCCATTCACCCCGCCTAATGGGGTGAATAGGAAAACCCATATTTTATTTTTTTTTATGTATAAATACAAAAGCCATGTATATTTTGAAAGAAAAGGGCAAGACCGGAAAGATGAGTATGGTATGATTTATGTGTTATTAAATTTACTACCTATTTAATAGATCCAAAGTTCAAATGTGTTCCTATTCACCCCGTTTTACGGTAGTTGTAAACTCCTTGGTAAACCACTCTCGTAGGTCATTACCTTCTTGTTTGTAATTGTTGGATGCATACAGTCTGTGTAATGGAGACATAGTCTTTGGGTCTAGGCGCCTTTCACCTGGGTTAATGATTCCTGTCATCAAGTCCTCTTCGTCAACTGATCCCGGGGTCAAATACGTCTGTGATGATGTCATTCTTAACCAGTTGTGCAGTGCACAACTTGCTTTTACAAGAATTTCCACTGTATCCACGTCCAACGGAATAGGTCTGCTGAATATGCGAAAACGGCTGGCCAAGATACCAAAGGTGTTTTCAGCTACACGCCTAGCTCGAGATAGTCTGTAATTGAAAATCTTCTCTTCCACAGAGAGACCTCTATGTGAATATGGTTTCAAACATGTAAGACGTGAGACCAAATGCATCGTCCGCAACGCAAATTCCTCCTATAGGCCAATTTAAAAGATTTCTCTCAAGAGCGATTTTCAAAGTGGAATTGTTGTAAATGGTACTATCATTAGATCTGCCATCACATCCAACGTATATATATTTGAAGCAGTATTCTGCATCCACCATGGCAAACAAAACAATACTATATGTCCCCTTGTAGTTATAAAATAGAGAAATGATGTTTGGTGGTCGTTGAATTCTGATGTGTTTTCTGTCCACTGCCCCACAGCAATCAGGAAAGTTCCACTTACATTCAAACGACTTTTGAATTTGTTTCCATTCAGCTATTCTATCCGGTACCTTAAATAGAACGGACAAAAGTAACAATTGTAATTTTCTTAAATATACAGGGTGTTTCCGTAAGTAAATACCAAAACTTCGTAGCTTGGTTCTTTGGGTCAAAATAAGCAAAAACGTTGATCAAAACGTCACAAAAGTTCTATCTTGCTTTGTACGTCGGCCTGGAAAGATTTCGAACAATTACAGACTTTCGTCTTTTTTAGTACGAAATCTTGACAGACTGACAGAAGTATAACGCTTAAAATTATATTTACATTTACAATAAGGTGAACAAAATATACATTCGTACAGTAAGAGAATGACTTTCATTTCATTCAATAAGTCATTCTTTAATTGGGCCTGATGAGTGACTGGTCAAAATCGGTAGCCTTTTTCAGATTTTATTTTTTTTACCGTCTTGAAGTGTATATTTAGTTGTTATACGTTAAATTGTTATTTTATCATTAGCTATTTCTTTTTTTTTAGGACAACATTACGGAGATGGCAATACAAAATGAGGAATACGACTTTCCACCTGAGGACACTGAAGACGTTCTGTTAGACGAACCGCCAGCAATCACCTCTGTCAAGACTAACGCTCCAAGCCCTTCAGAAAGAAATAAGTATTCAACGCCTTCAGCATCAGGTAATAAAGCAGCAAAAAGGTCTCCTGAAAAAATGCTACCCCCATCTCGTTACTGAAAGTATATTAAAACAACTTCTGGTAGTAAGAAACCTCAAACACGGTTTGAAAAGTCAGTGGATAAGTTGTATGATATAGGTAAATTAGCTGCTGAAAATGAAGACCAGTTTGACAAATACGGGAAGTATATTGCTAGCCAATTAAGGGAGATGCCACTAAGAAGTTTCATCGCTTTACAAAGTAAAACTAACACCCTCATCACAACAGAACGCTTACTCTGTTTGGATACTGAGCAAGGACAGTCTTCCATGCAGCGCTCGCAGTCACCATACAGCAGCGGTAGCTCTTGTTCGACCCCGGCTGATCTAAATTCTCAGAAGTCACGACACAGTCACATCAGCTCTGACCAAACACAAGGTCTATACCACCAAGACGAAATTGGAGGTTTGGACATTTTATCCCAAGCCATGGTTGGAATGTGTGATGCGGGGGGACCCACCATGCCGATTTAAATAATTAAAAAATAACTGACTGTCTATAAACTAAAATATTTCCAGTTTGTTTACATAAAACAATTAATTGTTGTAGACAAAGTGAGGAAGATTAATAAACTACATTATTGTTTAAAGTAAAATGTTCTTATAAATTCTTGTCCTAGGCCTCCTAGGAAATAGATGGTATAGATGGCATAAGCAAATTTCAGTGGATTCGGTTTATCAAAGAGGAACCATTGAAAGTCTACTACAAGACGACGCCCAGGACATGAGGACATCCAGTTTTCAGAATATGTTTTGTCAAAACCAAAAGTTGGGCGACCTAATACACTGTTATCACTTAAACAATTACATAAGCAGCCTGTAGCAATCACAACAGCAAAATACAAAGATTTACAAAGTCTTCTGCAGTTTTTGCCTCCCATCCACCATGACTTTTATAAGAAATTAAGGCGTGGTAAAAATGAAAATAAACAGGCCACAAATAAAAATGAAGTTAAAAAAGGAAGAAACAAGAACAATGAAGAAAACCAAAATGAACATGGAGTAATCGCATCCACTTCAACTGCAGAGGTTTCTGGTCTCACAGAAGAAGTACTAGAGCCAGATGATGACATGGACAGAATTTATGACTTTGATTAAGAAAGTTAAATACATTATTATTTGTTATTAAAACTACGGTAACCTAATTATTTAAACCAATTTATATTAAACTTCTTAAAATATTAATGAAGTGATATTTAGTACCCCGTACACATTAACAAAATATGTAATTTAATTTAGGTGCGAATAGATGTAAGTAACATACTTGGAACCAAAAGGGTGTAAGTAAATACATAGTGTAACATAAACAATTTCCATGACCTAACTTATTATCATAAGTATTTCATATTGCACATAGTAAATAACAAATATACACACTCTAATATTATTAAAAAAATATGTCCATAAAAAACCTATAGCATTTTGTATATGCCTTAAACTTTACTCAAGATTTACTCAGAATGTTACTCGTGTCACTTACACCCTTTTGCATCTCGGTGCCTCATAAGGTATTCGTCCTTCCATTGGATTTGGCCGAGCATTAGTGGTGTTAGTTCTACGATATTTCAAGAACGAGTGAACCTGTGAACGTGAAATTTGGCATAATGCTTTATCTAAACGTTAATAATTCATAGTTCTATGAAAAACGACGAACTCCTTCCGGGAAATAGGCTAGGTAAGCGAAACAATATTAGACGATAGGGACAGGGTGAATTTTATTTTATGTTCACCAAACAGTTGCTAACGCTTAAATCTCTTTGGGAACGTATCTCTGGTTGAGGGTTTGTAGTTTTATAGCGATAGTATTGTTAAGAACGTTGTTCTGCTATATATTTGACGTGTACGATATTAGTACACAGGAGCAGGGAAAATAAAATTTAGTTGACCCAACATTCTTGTAAAATAAATCTCCTTATGAACACAACTATTGTCTAAATGTAATTAATGATACATTAGAAGATAAGGCTTAAACACCCGGTTAACTTACACATCCTGGAATACAACTCTCGAACTTAACAAAACTTTTCAAGATATCTGTCACTCTGACCAACGTATTCTCATAAAATACAGAACTAATATCCCTCCACGAAACAATTATGTTTTTTCATACGCGGTAATTTCAACCACCCCTTAGAAACCTGTCTGGTTTGTCCAGATTTTCATTCTAATAAAACTTTTCTTGTTGCTGCAACGTTTTCTTAATAAATACAAATCATTGCAAAATCTAAACGTGTGATGATTAGTGGAAAACCTATCTTCCATCGTCTCTTAGGCTATTTCCCCTCATTTATCTTTATACTAAAATGTCAGAAAAATTGTGCAGATTATCAGAAACTTCTCAGGATTTCACGTATTAATGATGCATTACTATTTATTACCACGCAATAGCGCGCAGGCTACTCACTGTTCCCTATGACCGTCTGACATCATAGTTGTGGCGATAACGCTTATCGATTTATATATTTGTAAGTTGACAACGGCTCTTCGCGGTTCATTAAAGGTTTTTTTCGTCGTGATCGACATTCACAGCTTAATCATAGTTTTATAAAACCTTCTGATGCTGGAATAAAATTAATATATCATTCCTTTTTTCAGTTTTTATTTTTATAAATATTATTTGAATAAAAATACATTCCCATTATCAAGTAAGAAACATAGTCAGGAATCCCATTTTATAATCTATAACTTCAAGAAAAAAATGTAAGCATGTGCTTGTAGTTCTTAAGGTACAGCAAATTTTCCAGAGCATCTGTACATCATTTTAAAATAACTTTGTTTTCTTATTTTTATGACATAAAAATAACACATTGTGTTATTGGGTGGTCTCCAACAATTCTTAATTAGGTTATAACAGTTTTGTGAGGCATAAAATTAATGAGAATACAAAGATAGGCCAACAAGCTCTCAGAAAGCTGTAAAACATGCATTTTGAAATATTATAGTATTTATACATATACCGGGGAAATGCTCTCGGGCCACAGCTTGTCTGGGAGGTATGGAATATTTCCAGATCTTCCGCTAGTGGTACCCCCCCCCCCCCCGATAGGACATCCTAGATACGCATATGACTGAAGTTTAACGCCCGCGTGAGTGAGTGTATTGAGAATCTATTTTTCGGTGAACGGAATGCACGGAGCAGTCATTGGCCAATCTATCAGTATAGTTCTGTAAAGGGGACCATACACGGTCAATATTATTGTACAATATTAATATAATATTGAGAACCAAAAAACTGGTTGTGCAATATATTGAATGAAGTCAAAAAGTTTATAAATCTATTGCACAATCTTGAAAATATGAGTCGTGTATGAGCAGTATTACGCAATATCGTGCGAATTCTCGAGTGGTTGTCTTGTTCTGATCCGGTCTAGTTCTGAGGCAGCTATGGCGAACACTGATGAAAGGAAGTTTTTATTGGAGGTTATTGAAGTGTACAGTTCGTTACCGGAATTGTGGGATAATAAGTGCAAGGATTATTCAAGCAGGATAAAGAAAAAGAGCAGTACGACGAACTACTACAGAAGTACAATGAAAGATATCCGGAAGCTGACAGAAAGGCACTGGTGAAGAAAATAAATTCTCTTCGAACTAATTTCCGGAAAGAGTTCAGACGCATAAAAAACTGAAAAAAGTGGTGCTGGTACACGCGAAGTACTTGAGCCTACATTGTGGTACTTTGATAAAATGAAATTCTTGATTGATTTAGAACCTACGTATTCTGCAAATACCATGTTAAACGATGAAGAGATAGACGGAAATGGATTAAATACAACACCGGTAAGTAGTACAACTGTTTATTACTGTATTATGCAAGTGAACAAATTGTGCATGCAGTTATAATAGGGTCCTATAGTGTTTCATATGCTGCTATACTGCCTTCACCCTCGTTATTAAAGTAATTACAAAACTGATCTCTTACAGATTTAGCATAGTTACTTGCATTCCGATGTCGGATACCTTGTTGGTTGAATAACGTCCCTCCAGGACCTGTTAACACTTTTGGCCCGATTCGAGGACCTCTGTATCAACATTGCCTCTACAAATGTAAATACTTGTAGCTTTTTGTCTTAGGTAGTTAGCAACATGCTAACACGATTGTGCTTAGCTTCTCGACACTTACCATTATAGGTCTTGGGAAAACTCCAAATCGACTAGCCAAAATCCCAAAAGCGTTTTCGACTATACGCTTGGCCCGAGATAATCGATAGTTAAATATTGCTTCATCTTGAGTCAATCCGAATCCAATGAAATTTTCAGCTAGTGCAAAGGCATCGTCTCCGACGAACACAAATAGTAGTTGTTTATCACTATTTGGCAAAATGCCAGGTGTTGGTAATTTCAGCTTATTATTTGACATAGCCCTTCCAAAAGCAGTGCAGCTCAAGACCCCTCCATCAGATGCCCGACCGTTTATGCCTACATCTACCATAGTGAACTCATAATTGGCGTTAACAACTGCTAGCAACACAACACTAAAGAAATGTTTATAATTGTAATACTGTGATCCAGATCCAGGTGGTTTATGAATGGCTATGTGTTTGCCGTCCACTGCGCCAACGCAATTAGGGAAATTCCACTTTTTATCAAACTCTTTTGCTGTCAACTTCCACTCCTCTTCTGATTTTGGGATCTCAAAAAGTAAATTCGTTTGAAAATAATATAAGTAAGTTTTAATTTTTAATTTTACGTTACAGTCAGGGAACGATATATTTGTTTATTTTCAGATTAAACGTGCAACTGTAAAAACTGGACCTCCCGAAAGAGCCAAGGTGAACGTAAACGAAGAGTTATTGGTGATAGCCAAGGCCACACTAGAATCCCAGGCCGCGCTGCTCATGTTGTGACGTCACAGTAAGGGGCCGGCGAGCAGCGATTGTCTCGTAAGAATAGCATTGGCCGCCAGGACTCACCGTGAAACTTATCGATATTTCAGCATAACCGGTGAAGGTAGTTATCCTATCTCAGGAGTATCCCTTTAGCACAAATACTTCATCATATTACATAAATATTTAATTCATTTGGAATTATTAGGTAAATGAAATAAGCAATACAAAAGTTATTCTTATTAAAAAAAGTTACTATTTATTGGCTTAACTTATTAATCTTTCTTTTTTTACATTTGCCACGCCTCTTTTCTACAATTTTTTCCCTTGTTTTGTTTGCTATAGTTATTTAAAAGAATATTAGTAAAGATTTTTATGCACTTTTTTACATAAATCAAAGAACTAACAGAACAAGTTTTACGTGGAAAAATTTACGAGTCGCTAAGGTGATCTAACATTAAATTGCTCAAAACTTTACTCTGTTGTTTTAACATTAGAAACATTTTTTCATACCTGTCGCTTACAACAAGTTTAAAGAGTTTAAGACAATCAGTTAAAATATTTACAACTAAACCAGATGGGTACTTCAAACTTCCCCTGTCAATGACCTGTAGATAAGAACTGTACACATTGTTGCTAGAGACTAGCTCTTTGTATTCTACAAAGCATTTTTCACATTGTTTACAAGTATTCGATTTTAGCATTTTGAAACATATGTACCCACCTATGTAAACTAATGCTACTGTCATTCTCTGAGATGGCAACATCATTTAATGCTTTAATTACATCTTCAAAATCAATATCAATTAAAATCAAAACTATCACTTTCTTCAACAAGGTTTTGGTCTGTAAAAAATAAATCTTTGATCTCAAATATCTTATTAGAAGCTGATACAACCTTTATTAGGCTGACAGCTTTCAGTTTTTTTTCTGCCTCAAGAACTTGTACAACAGAAATATTGTAGCATCCTCCACACATTTGTCTGTACTGCCCAAACCTCGCTTCTAAGTTATCTGTTTGAAATTTACCTATTAGTACATATTTATACTTAAAAACTATTTAATAAGTACTTAATTACAACTATTATAGTCTTTACACTGTGAACCAAGGCAGTTTGAGTGTCCAAAGTGAGTTTGCCATTTCGTTTCCTTCTATTATCCGTTTCCTCCCCTTGATTTGAATCGGTGGGAAGAAATCTGAAAATGACTGACGGACGCCGGCAGAGCGACTGACGGACCTGCGCCGGATGAGTGTAGATAGCGCAACAGGAAATCCATTATTGAATAAATTTTTTGACTTTGATGTGACTGACCTGTGACACGCCGGAACTGATGTGTGTGAATTGGCCTTAATCCGCCGTCCGCAATTTGATTTTTGTTTTTTATTAAAATGATATTTACTAATATTGATACTTATATCGTAATATTTTGTATTTCATTGTCTTCAATTAAAAAATGTTATAGCGTATACTGCCCTCAGTAGAAAAAACGCAGTAACTGACAAATTGTAGCATATTGAGTGATATACATCACTGGAATCGTCCTGCTTGAGATCTATTTAGTTTGCTTAGCTAAAATGCAGTATAAATTTCCCAAATAATAAATGTCCTAATATAAAATGCAGTATCTCCATTAGTCTAACCTACAAAACTAAGCAAAAAACGCAGTATCTGGTCTTCACTAAGCAGAAATGCAGTATCTACTTGTAGTTACTGCACTTTTCTTAAGCAGAGGCTAGATACTGCATTTCTCGTAAGTATCACTTACCAAACAGCTGTTTTTCTTTTGCAGTATCTGCAAAAGTGTTTTGAGTCAGTAGGTTGATCGTGTTTAGTTGACAAACAAATAGTTTGCAGTGAAATTAATTATTTAATTTTAATTGTTTTAAAAAGTGAAGTCATGTTTCGAAAAAGAACTAAAGAAATGGTTGAAAAAGCTGTAAATGCTGAAGTGATTACATGTAATGACAGATTAAGTGTAAATCCTAGCAATGTTGTTTTGAATAAAGAAAAAGAGGTTAAGTTAAGTGATGTTTGTAAAAAACACTGATGTAAGTAATGAAATCTGCGTACCATTTAGTGATGTTAAGTACAATGATGTAGATAACTCTACAACTAGTGAAATATTTAATGTAGGCGTAGATGAAATACCGATTTGGACTGAAGACAACAATATTACAATTGAAAACCTTACTAATGATGACGCTATGGAGATCAACTTTGACCTACAGCCTACTATAATGACTGTGGTATTAGATTCAACAGATAAGGTGGTTCTACAGACAACAAACCAAAAACGTAGGCCAAACAGTTGAAACAGTCACAAGTTGCAATCCAGGCTTAAGTGCTCAAGAGTGTGACAACTTAGAAAATGACAGCACTAAGCCTACTGCAACAAGCAACAGTACCATTGTAGGTTTAGACCTAGAACATCCCTCTGCATATAAAACACAGGTTAATGATGAGGTTGTTTTAAACCAAAGGAAACCCGATTTATTGCAAATTAATGATAAATCAATCAGAAACAATGTTGATGCTTTACCTATAACTACCAATACTACAAGTGCAGAACCTGGGCTTCAGCTGACAAAGAAAGGTCAAATAAGAAAAAGGAAAAGAGTTGAGGAAAATAAAGAAGAAAAATCTAACAAAAAAAAAAGAATGTTAAAAGCATTATGTCCTGCCTCCTTGCAATGAAACTTGTTTTTTAAGATGTTGTAAAAAGATAAGAGAAGAACAAAGAACTAACATAAATCAACAATTTTGGGAGAAATCATGGATAGATAGAAGGACTTATGTATTATCAACTTGTGAGAGACTCGAAACAAAAAAGCATACAACAGGGGCAGAGATAGCTAGCATAAGGAAAAAAAAGGACATTCAAGTATTTCTTTTTTGGTGAAGATGGGCAGAAAGTCCAAGTTTGCAAAACATTTTTCTTAACCACTCTGGGCTATAACAGTAAAAACGACAGATTCGTTTTTGAAGTTCTATCTAAAACTCCAAAACAACAGATATCTCCTAATCCTGACAAAAGAGGTAAGAAAAAACCTGCAAATTTCATTGCTAAGGAAGATATTATAAATCATATTTTATCTTTCAATCCACAGATAGCCCATTACAGGCGGGAACATGCAACCGCAAACGCTGTATCTTCCGAGTGATATTAATATTACTTTAATGCACAAGGACTTTTTAGAGACACACCCTCATATGTCATCTGTGTCGTATGATTTGTACAGATGCCAACTTAAAAAATTGAATATCTCTTTTGCTAAACTTGGACGAGAAGAGTGCGAAACATGTGAGCAGTTCAATTTACATGGTCACACAGAAGCTAATATTGAGCCAAACTGTACAGAGTGCCAATCTTGGGAGAATCATATAAGTAAAGCTAAAGAATCCAGGGCTCTTTATCAAGATCAGAAACAAAATGTAGACCCAGACACACTTGTTGTGTCTGCAGATATGCAGAAAATAATTATGCTGCCCCAAGTGGAATCTTTCAAAAAGGTTTTGTTTACCAAAAAGGTAATTACATATCATGAGAGTTTTGTACCTATTGGTAATCAATCATCAGAAAAAGCATTTTCTGTTTTATGGCACGAAGCCATAACTGGCCGAAACAAAGAAGATCTAGTTAGCAGTTTCTACGCTTTTCTTAAGCACTACCGTGATTTTAAAAATATTGTCATCTGGTTGGGCAATTGCTCTAGCCAAAATAAAAACTCGTGTTTTTATACTTTTTTAGTTCAAATTATAAACTCTAATGAAATTTCATGTGAGTCCATAGTCATAAACTATTTTGAGGCTGGCCACACCTTCATGAGTGCTGATAGCTTTCATCATAACGTGGAGCAAGCATTGAAAAAAATGGGGAAAGTTTATGATTTTGTTTCAGCCGTAAAATCAGCAAGAAAGAATGTTGAAGTCAAGGTAATGGGAGCAATGGACTTTTAAAAATGGAAAACACAAACACAAACAATCCAAACACAAGCAGAACAATGATCCAGAACGCACATGCATGTGTGATATTGTACAGGTTTTTTTTAAACTCAATTTAGGTTTATTTAAGCATTAAAAATTCACTCTTTAGTTATGTTTAAAACTCCTCAGTTGTTCCTCGAGAAGTTTATTAGAAAAATAAACTTGTTTTAAAAAAATTTTAAAAAGGACATATTTATATTTATCTTTCTCCGAAGTAAATAGAAAACAAATTTTAAACAGCAAATTTGCCTAATTAGAACAAACTGTAATGAATAATTATAGCCTCACATAATATTTTTCATATATTTCTTTTGTTCTCAAATCTTAGATAGGCTTGCCCAAATTAATTACAAAGATTTATTTCAGGTCAAAGCAAGACGTGGGAAGTTCACATTGGAATTTAAAACCAAATACAATGGCTAAGAGAAGGAACTAGATTTTTTGATGACTAAGTTTTTAAAAAAGAAGACAGTACAGATCCCAGAAGCCTTGGAAAAACCTCAAGGTTTTCCAAAAGCCAAGCGAGACAACATATTAAAAGAACTAGGTTGTGTTCTACCAGACAACAGAAAACAGTTCTGGAAAAATTTGCCAGTGTGTGATAAAATACTAGTTTTATTGAACCTTTAATTAACTGAAAATTAATTTTATTTGTCAAACTGATTGTTTTATGATAATTCTTACGTCATTACAACATGTTGTTTTTTTCATCCTGATTAGAGTGATTTTATTTACACATACTGCACTTTTGCTAAGCAAAGCATATTTTGTACTGCAAGTAATTACTTAGCCAAAACGCAGTATCTGACTTATTTAATACAAATAAAACATAAAACACATTACTGAAACACCTATTTTTAAAGTGACAAGCTCTTCACTTTGAAGCAGTTTTTCTCAGTTGTGGATATGGAGCAGCTGCTGCGTTGTTGCTTCTGAGGGCGTATACATGTACGCATAACGTCGACAGGTTAATGTTTTCATAGTTCGTCTGTCTGCCGCTAGACCAACTGGTCACCTGACGCCACTGTATTGTTTACGTTCGTGCAGTCCACACGTGGTGTTGTGGTTATGTTGTATTAGTGGTACAATAGTGACATTTATCTTTACTTTGTGATTGTGTATTGAATACAATGAAGAGAGCAGCGTCCCCCTTGAGTGACAAATGCAGTAGATAGATTTTTAGACGCGGATTATTTGAGTGACAGTTTTGTTACGGATGTTGACATTCCTAATGACAATAACGGAAATAATTCAAGTAGTGAGTCGAGTAGTGAACTGATTACAGATGATACAGATTCTGATCCGGATTATTCACCAACTGTTAATGCACCATCTACCTCAGGTAGGCCTAGGTTATTTCCTAACCTGCCACGTACACCAAACGTAGGCCATTCCACTGGTGACAGCAGTTCAGATGAAGATGTTGATGTCACTAGGCCTAGAGGTCGTCCTAGGCTAGACGCTAATGAATTTAGGGCAGGTGATAATGATTCTGATTGGAATGACACATTTGATGATCAGGACACTGGCTTTGCTCATCAATTTAAATTTCAAGATTTAACTGGCCCCAAACACTGTCCTCCAAAAAAACTCAAGTGCTACTTCAGATTGTTTTTTACTACAACTCTGCTGGAAATGTTTGTTACATATACGAACAAATATGCAGAGGAATACTTAAATAAAAATAGAGACCGTTTGAAACAAAAACAGTCGTGCCAAGAAATGGAAACCAGTAACTCTCGCTGAAATCAAAGCGTTTATAGCAGTTCTCATAAATATGGGAATCAAACCACAGCCTACCATTTACAGTTATTGGTGGAAATATTCTAGCCAGTACATCCCCTGGTTCCCTAGAATGTTCACAAGGAACAGATTTCAGGCCATCACATGCTGGACTGCTCTAATCTACCAAAATCAGGTGATCCCAACTATGACCCGTGTGCCCGTTTCAATCCCCTGGTAGATCATGTTAATCGCTTATTCAAGCATTATTTTGTCCCTGGTCACAACTTATCAGTGGATAAAAGTATAATTAGCACTAAGTCCAACTCACAACTGAAACAATAACTGCCAAAAAAGCATCACAGGTGGGGTATAAAACTGTGGATGTTGTGTGACTCGGTCACACACTATTGCATAAATTGTTTTGTATAAAGAGGTGCTAATATTATAAGCCTGATATGACTACTTACCAGTTATAGATCAGTATCCCATATGAATGTATATCATGGTATTAATGGTTTCATTATTACTCAAATGTTTAAACTACCGATAATGTTTTGATTTTTTTAAATGAAAATGTATAATTTTCATTACTATTCAGTGTGTATATTTAATGCATTAGTATTTAGTAACGTTAATTAATCATTTTGTTTATGCAGCGCCTATATGGAGTGGTGGATATACAACTACAATGGTTTCATTATTACTCAAATGTTTAAACTACCGATAATGTTTTGATTTTTTAAATGAAAATGTATAATTTTCATTACTATTCAGTGTGTATATTTAATGCATTAGTATTTAGTAACGTTAATTAATCATTTTGTTTATGCAGCGCCTATATGGAGTGGTGGATATACAACTACAATGGTTTCGTTATTACTCAAATGTTTAAACTACCGATAATGTTTTGATTTTTTAAATGAAAATGTATAATTTTCATTACTATTCAGTGTGTATATTTAATGCATTAGTATTTAGTAACGTTAATTAATCATTTTGTTTATGCAGTGCCTATATGGAGTGGTGGATATACAACTACAATGGTTTCATTATTACTCAAATGTTTAAACTACCGATAATGTTTTGATTTTTTTAAATGAAAATGTATAATTTTCATTACTATTCAGTGTGTATATTTAATGCATTAGTATTTAGTAACGTTAATTAATCATTTTGATTATGCAGCGCCTATATGGAGTGGTGGATATACAACTACAATGGTTTCATTATTACTCAAATGTTTAAACTACCGATAATGTTTTGATTTTTTAAATGAAAATGTATAATTTTCATTACTATTCAGTGTGTATATTTAATGCATTAGTATTTAGTAACGTTAATTAATCATTTTGTTTATGCAGCGCCTATATGGAGTGGTGGATATACAACTACAATGGTTTCATTATTACTCAAATGTTTAAACTACCGATAATGTTTTGATTTTTTAAATGAAAATGTATAATTTTCATTACTATTCAGTGTGTATATTTAATGCATTAGTATTTAGTAACGTTAATTAATCATTTTGTTTATGCAGCGCCTATATGGAGTGGTGGATATACAACTACAATGGTTTCATTATTACTCAAATGTTTAAACTACCGATAATGTTTTGATTTTTTAAATGAAAATGTATAATTTTCATTACTATTCAGTGTGTATATTTAATGCATTAGTATTTAGTAACGTTAATTAATCATTTTGTTTATGCAGCGCCTATATGGAGTGGTGGATATACAACTACAATGGTTTCATTATTACTCAAATGTTTAAACTACCGATAATGTTTTGATTTTTTAAATGAAAATGTATAATTTTCATTACTATTCAGTGTGTATATTTAATGCATTAGTATTTAGTAACGTTAATTAATCATTTTGTTTATGCAGCGCCTATATGGAGTGGTGGATTATACAACTACAATGGTTTCGTTATTACTCAAATGTTTAAACTACCGATAATGTTTTGATTTTTTAAATGAAAATGTATAATTTTCATTACTATTCAGTGTGTATATTTAATGCATTAGTATTTAGTAACGTTAATTAATCATTTTGTTTATGCAGCGCCTATATGGAGTGGTGGATATACAACTACAATGGTTTCGTTATTACTCAAATGTTTAAACTACCGATAATGTTTTGATTTTTTAAATGAAAATGTATAATTTTCATTACTATTCAGTGTGTATATTTAATGCATTAGTATTTAGTAACGTTAATTAATCATTTTGTTTATGCAGTGCCTATATGGAGTGGTGGATATACAACTACTTGGGAAGGTCTACCCAGTGTGGAAGGCGTGATTGCGATTGTAGGAAAGGTCCACACCGACACCCATACATGTAAATGTGATGTGTATAGTTAATTATGTGCATATTTCTCTTGTATTAACTCATGTGTATGCTGTAATAAAGTTTTTTATATGTTCTGATTCAACAGTATTTACATGTAAAATATGACATATAGTTAATTATGTGTACAATTCTCTTATATTAACTCATGTGTATGCTGTAATAAAGTATTTTATATTTTCTGATTCAACAGTATTTACATGTAAAATGTGATGTGTATAGTTAATTATGTGTATAGTGTTCTTATACAGGGTTCGGCAAAAAAACTCCCCGGTTTGAGCAAGCCACTGCGTCAGTTGTATTGTGGGTGGAGATGTGGAGGGGGGATTGTTCCGTAGCGGCGTACGTGCCATTTTTAGTGATCGCCATGGCTTGGCTGGGTGAAAATCGGGCGTTTGTTGTGGAGGAGTTTATTAAAAATGGCGGTTCTGTGATTTCTACTCAACGAGAGTTTCGGATTCGTTTCGAACTTGGCCGCCGTGATAGTGTTCCTGATGCGAAAACGATTAGACTGTGGGTGTCAAACTTTAGACAAACAGGGTCAGCACTAAAAAGAAAACCAACTGGCCGACTCGTACTGCAATAACACCGGAGAATGTGGCGCGAGTGGGAGCATCCATCCAACAGTCTCCAAAGCATTCAGCGGTTAAACATGCAAGAAAGGAGTGTAGGAGAATTCTGCATAAGGAACTTCATCTGCATCCCTACAAAATAATGGTTGCCCAAAAGTTGTCTGAAGAAGATTATGAAACTCGCAGGGCTGCATGTGATGACATTTTGCAAAACATTCCTCCAGATGCTGTCTATTTCTTCTGATAAAGCCCACTTCACAGTGTGGAACTGTCAACAAACAGAATTTCCGCTACTGGGTTGCAGAAAATCCCAGGGAATTCCACCAACAACCACTACACAGCCCAACAGTCACAGTTTGGTACGCCGTTGCGGAATTTGGTGTGTGGGGACCATACTTTTTTGAAGAAGATGGACAAACAGTAACGGCCAATGCCGATCGCTATTGTCACATGATAGAGACTATTCACCGACCCAAGATCGACCAGTTTGTTTTAGACCATGAGGAAGAAGAAGTTTGGTTCCAACAGGGCGGAGCCACAGCTCACACTGCTCGGCGGTCCATGGAAATGTTAAGCGAGTTGTTCCCTGGACGTCTTGTTTCTTTAAGAGGAGATATTTCCTGGCCCCCAAGGTCACCCGACTTATCACCTTGTGATTTCTTTCTGTGGGGCTACCTAAAGGTTGAAGTGTACAAACATCGTCCCAGAACTCTGCAAGAACTAAAAGATGCTATTAGGTAGGAAGTGGCTGCCATTCCAAGGAAAGTTACACGAAGAACTATGGACAACTTCAGGGAAAACCTTTGTGAATGTCTTAACAATGGGGGATATCATTTATCGGACATAATTTTCAAAACCAAGTAGTGTATTAAGTGATGTAAAATGGCATCGTATAGGCTATTCACAAATATAAGTAATTGTTCTGTATGTTTCCTATTTTTTTTGCAAATGCCTATTGAAATCAGGGAGGTTTTTTGCCGGACCTGTACAATGATTTTGTTTTTTATTATTGGTTTTTTTCACCGAGCATGGATCCTGCCATACCTGGAACGTCTTATAATTATCACAGTGGTGACGACATTGATATCGACCAGCCTCCTTTAGATGAAACTAATGATCCAATCTAGGATTTGGTAGACGATGATTCTGATGTCTCATACATTTCAGAGGATGATCCTAATATTGGTGCAATAGCTCCCCAATGGGCTAGTACAACTTCTGGTATGAGGCCCATTACTACCGATAGTACCGATTGTTGGTACCAAATCCAGGCCAAAGTAGGCCTTATGACTATTTTAGGCTGATGGTTGATGATACATTTTAGAGAAAATTTTTTAATTTAAAAACGCTTATGCTCTTGTAGTGTTAGGAAAGCCAGATTTGACTCCAAAGTCACGCATAAACAAATGGAAAGACTTCACTATAGAAGAATTGTTACAGTTTCTTGGTCTCCTACAACATACTGGTACTATAAGGCTAAATCACCTTCAAGATTATTGGAAGACGGATAGTTTGTTTAGACTACATACATTTCGCCACGTAATGTCACGAGATCGATTCCTGAATATCTTACGATGTCTGTATGTCAGGAACCCTAACCATACTGAGACATCAAGTATGGATAAAATACAGTTTGCTGTTAACCACTTCAACAACAAAATGAACAAAGTTTATTATCCAGAACAGGAGTTATCACTGGATAAAACCGTGATTCTATGGAGAGGCCATTCTCGGCAATATATAAAAGGAAAGAGGCATAAACACGGAGTAAAACTATACACTCTCACTGAACATTCAGGCTTGATTCTGAAGTTCCATGTTTATGGAGGGGCCTCAGATTCCGTAGTTGGTGGCTAAGGCCACACAGAGAAGGTAGTGATACATTTGATGAAGGAGAAAACTAAACGGGCACTCAGTCTATATGGACAATTTTTACAATAGTTTTAACTTGGCTTCTAAACTATTATGTAAAGACACTTACTGCACCGGCACTTTACGCCTAGACAGGAAAAATATACCAGAAGATGTCAAGTCTACCAAACTGAAAAAGGGTGAGACCGTAGCCAGATATAGTGAGAGTGTTATGGTGGGAAAATGGCGGGATAAACGAGTAGTGACTTATATTAGCACTCAATTTGAAAACGAAATGGTGAATTTCAATACTAGGAAAGGAAACTTAGTAAAAAACCGCTTCCCATCATTCAATACAACGCTTACATGAGTGGTGTGGATAGAGCAGACCAACTTCTATCATACCACCCATTTGAGAGAAAAAGTATGCGTTGGTATAAAAAGATATTTGTACACATCGTACACATGATGTTACTAAATGCTTACTACCTGCACAATAAGTACCATTCCAAGAAGTCACTGTATGACTAGGTTAGCAGTTATACGGGGCCTATTGCCACCACTTGACACACCTGTTGAGAGTCCCGCACAAAAAAGTATGCGTTGGTATAAAAAGATATTTGTACACATCGTACACATGATGTTACTAAATGCTTACTACCTGCACAATAAGTACCATTCCAAGAACTCACTGTATGACTTTAGGTTAGCAGTTATACGGGGCCTATTGCCACCACTTGACACACCTGTTGAGAGTCCCGCACAAAAAAGTATGCGTTGGTATAAAAAGATATTTGTACACATCGTACACATGATGTTACTAAATGCTTACTACCTGCACAATAAGTACCATTCCAAGAAGTCACTGTATGACTTTAGGTTAGCAGTTATACGGGGCCTATTGCCACCACTTGACACACCTGTTGAGAGTCCCGCACAAAAAAGTATGCGTTGGTATAAAAAGATATTTGTACACATCGTACACATGATGTTACTAAATGCTTACTACCTGCACAATAAGTACCATTCCAAGAAGTCACTGTATGACTAGGTTAGCAGTTATACGGGGCCTATTGCCACCACTTGACACACCTGTTGAGAGTCCCGCACAAAAAAGTATGCGTTGGTATAAAAAGATATTTGTACACATCGTACACATGATGTTACTAAATGCTTACTACCTGCACAATAAGTACCATTCCAAGAAGTCACTGTATGACTTTAGGTTAGCAGTTATACGGGGCCTATTGCCACCACTTGACACACCTGTTGAGAGTCCCGCACAAAAAAGTATGCGTTGGTATAAAAAGATATTTGTACACATCGTACACATGATGTTACTAAATGCTTACTACCTGCACAATAAGTACCATTCCAAGAACTCACTGTATGACTTTAGGTTAGCAGTTATACGGGGCCTATTGCCACCACTTGACACACCTGTTGAGAGTCCCGCACAAAAAAGTATGCGTTGGTATAAAAAGATATTTGTACACATCGTACACATGATGTTACTAAATGCTTACTACCTGCACAATAAGTACCATTCCAAGAAGTCACTGTATGACTTTAGGTTAGCAGTTATACGGGGCCTATTGCCACCACTTGACACACCTGTTGAGAGTCCCGCACAAAAAAGTATGCGTTGGTATAAAAAGATATTTGTACATATCGTACACATGATGTTACTAAATGCTTACTACCTGCAGAATGAAGGTAAAAGTTATTTGACTTCTAGAGGCACAGGACGACCAAAATCTCCTGGAAAACCTGGGCCTAAATGTAACTGTAGACTTAAATGTTTTACAAAAATCTATCAGACTGTCAGAGACAATATATTTGATGAGTTCAATGCTATTGGTGATTTCAACACTCAAAATTCTTACTTGTTTGGACTTATAGACACTCACGCCACTGCTAGAAAAACTAAACAAACTGACAGCCCTTCTCGTAGGTCATTTAGTGTTTCATACAATATTTTGTGTGTAGGTGTTAAAATAACAGTCTGCAAAACAGCCTTTCTCAATATACACGGTTTGCAGAAAAATAGAGGGAGATTAGAGCTGTTAGTATCAAAAAAGACAAAAGGCATCTCGACTCTCCCCTTAGATAGGAGAGGGAAACATGGGAAACATTTAAAGAAATACTCTGAAGCTTTCATAAACACATTTTAATTCTTTCATTGAGGAACTGCCAAGATATGAAAGTCATTACAGTCGCCATAAGAATCCATATAAACAATTTATGTCAATGGAATATACTGTTGTTAAATGTTTTGAGTAATATAAAGCATTCTGCTTTACAAATAACAAGAATCCAGTATCATCTGACAAGTTCAGAAGAATTTTCACACAAGAACACAATATTGGTTTTAAACAGCCAAAAAAGCGACACCTGCAAAGATTGTGATTGTATGCGCATTGAAATAGAACAAGCAAACTTGAAAAAGATGATAATAAAGTAAAAAGCCTTGGCATTCAACTAAGTAGGCATCATGTAAAAGCTGCAGCAGGACAAAAATTCATTTCAAATTCCGCACAGGATAAAGATGCCCTGGTTTTAACTTTTGATCTACAACAGGCCCTACCAACACCAAAACTGTCGACCAACCCTGCATTTTACAAGAGAAAATTGTTTTGTTATAATTTAGGAATTTATGATTGCTCAGCAAACAAAGGATTCTTTTATTACTGGGACGAGACCACGGCAAAGTGTGGAAGTGATGAAATTGCCAGTTGTGTTTTGAAGCACTTCACTGAACATAATATAAAATGCAAAAAACTTGTAGTTATATCTGACAATTGCGGAGGGCAAAACAAGAATTGGTCTCTTGTTTCTTTATGGTTGCATCTTTTGGCAAGTGGAAGAGTAAGTGACAGTGTTGAACATGTCTTTCCTGTGGTGGGCCATACCATGCTACCATGTGATCGGGATTTTGGGAGAGTTGGTAACTTCGTGAGAGATCATGTACAGTATATATATAGTCCTGATGATTGGGGAAGAGTTTTACAGCAAGCTCAAAAAAAATTTTTATCTACAGAATGCTTCAAGAAGACTTTTTCAAAGTCAGTGCTCTGAAAGAGTTTTTTTTACCCCTCCTGTAGGGTACATTGCTTCTGCAACCAAAATTAAAATCTCGGCATCCAACCCTGACTCTATTAATGTTTTGAAAACCTATTTTGGTGAACCAGAAACAATTTCTATCAGACCAAGAGGGCGACGTCTTTCAGGAGACATGTTTATTCAGCAGTTCAACACACCTCTCCAGTCTCTCATTACGCAAGCCAATTCCTGTTCCGAAAACTAAAAAGAATGATGTTTTAAGTTTATTGAAGTATGTGCCAGAAGTGTATCATACTTACTACAGAGAAGTTACCACTATTAATGACAATGAAGTAGAATAAGTTCTAAATGTTGGACTATTTAAGATTTAAATAATAATATTTTTGTAAGGTTTTGGACATTAAATATGATGGCTAAGCGTAATGTGTTATAAAAATTTGACAATGTTATTTTAAGTGTTTATATTATTATTTAATACATTTACTATGATAAAAACCGATGTTTTTTAATCAAATTCCCGTTTTCTTTGTACAATCTCGTACTATGGTAAGTGTCAGATACCACGTTAATAGTTGACATATTTTGATGTAAAACGTGGTAAGTTTTATTTTTATTAAAAAAAGGTTTAGAATGAAAAACAAGGTAAGTACAGACAAGGTATTTTCTTTTAACGATTATATTTGGCAGAAAGGTATTGTGGGTAGAAACTTTTACGAAAACACCAAAAAGTTAGAGAATGGGAAAATATAAAAAGATTATCAATACATGCAAGAATAAATCTACAAGATTAATGCTAAATTGTAGGATTCGTTTACCACAACTTTACAAAATGTTAGTTACCATGTTTTACATATCAGAAGAATATCAGTTACCATCTTTTACTTACCTGGCTGAGGCGCTAGTTGGTGATGATATATTTGCAGTTCCCGGGAATACATCAGACAATACTTCTATAATGGATTTCGATGTACAAGGTGATGGAGGTCCAGAAGCTGTAAGTGACTTCAATCCTATCATTCCAGCTACAAGTAATACACCAGAGCCCCTTGAACCTGTAATGGTTAGCACCTGCCAAACATTGGATCAGGCTGTAAGTGAATATTTCTTAAAAAAAAAAAAAAAAAAAAAAAAAACAGTTGACTCCAAAGAAAGAAATAAAATGGAGAACCATTGATGGTTTTGAAACCGTAAATGAACAATTTTATGAGCCCCCACAACCAGATTCGACTGAGCTTTCAAGCCCATTAGAGTATTTTGAGAAATATTTCTCTGATTCTTTTTGGACTGAATGTGCGTACTACACAAATCTCTATGCTCAACAAGAGAATGTGCCTCATTATACTGCGACACACCTTGATGAAATCAAGCAATTTATTGGCATTAATATCCTTATGGGGAATTTGAATTATCCTCGCGTGGATTATTATTGGGAGCCAAGGTTTACTGTACCTCTTATCCGAGATAACATGGCTAGAAAACGTTTTTACAAGCTAAGAAATTGTATTCACTTTCTTGATAACACACAGCACAATCCTCAAGACACAGATAAATTCTGGAAAGTACATCCTATTTACAACAGAATCAAGCAAACTTGCAGTCACCTTGAACTAGAACCTAATGTTTGTATTGACGAACAAATGATCCCATTAAAGGGAAAGTTTATTGACAAACAATACATAAAAAATAAACCTACGAAGTGGGGAATAAAAGTATTTATGCTCTGTGGAGAAAGTACGATTTTTATTGTACCAAGGTCCAACAACTGAAGTGGATTCTGGTCTCAGTAAGCTAGGCCAAGAATGTGCTGTTGTCTTGCATCTGGCTGAGAGAATTACAGTACCAAACATCCACATGTATTTTGATAATTTTTTAAAATTCCTATTGGTGCCTTCAATTGCTCAAACATAAAGGAATATATGCTGCCGGTACTGCTATGCCTGATCGCTTTTCTAAAAAAGAAACAAAAGCTCCAATATTGTCAAAAAAAGAAATAAAAGCTCTTGGTCGAGGATCCTTCTATAAAGTCCTTAGTGATTTTTTTTTTTTTTTTTTTTTTTTTTTTTATAAGGGGCAAAAAACGCTGAGGTTATCATTGCCCTCAAGAAAGAATTGACACCTACTCGTAACTGGTAGTGTCAATTAGGTGCATACAGATTACATTGTATATAACAAAAATAGGAATTACGACAAGTAGGTGAGTAAATAATTTATACTTAAAACTAGATAACAATAAATATGACAAGGGAAAGACTGTAGAGAGGTCTTAACCTATATAAGGACTAAAAGATAAATAGAACATAAATAAGGACAAGGTACATAACATTAATTAAATAAACTGTAAAAACTTAACACAATTTACTGCCACCAAGTTAGCTGTAAAGGGGCTAATTTGGCAGCTGTCAAGATAATGATATATAAAATAAATAATAAAATTTATAAATATTAACAACAATAGATAATCTGAATAAATAAATTTAAAATTCAAATTATATTTTATTAATCAGCGACGTTGCATTCAGAAAACACAGCAATCTTTGAGTTACCGTCTCGTCGTCACAAAGAATATCGTTCAACGAAGCCGGCAGATTCGAGTTGCGCCTATGTACCGAATAGCGAGGGCAGTCAACAAGCACATGTTTGACAGTAATGACAGTGTCACATGTGTCGCAGACCGGAGGATCATCTCTACTCATGAGGAAGCCATGTGTGAGAAGCGTGTGGCCTAGCCGCAGGCGACACAACACAACCTCCTCACGACGACTCAGGCGGTTTGCTGTTTCCCAGAGTCCAACGCAGTCTTTAATAAGCCGTAACTTGTTGTTGACGACTGCCCGCCAATCGCTATTCCATTTGGCTTTCAGTTTGGCCTTCACTACCGGGGTAATGTCGGAAGAAATCATCCGTGCGGTGTAAGGCTGGAGTTGTAATGCTTCCTTAGCTCCTCTATCTGCCAGCTCGTTTCCGGATACTCCAATGTGTCCAGGTACCCAGACAAGGAAGACAGCAACACCTTCGGACTGAAGGGAAGACAAAGAGTGCCATATTTCGCGGATGATGATGTGTTTTGAAAACATGTCGCTGATGGCTTGTATACCACTAAGGGAGTCGCTGCAGATAACCAATTTTTTAGTCATAGGAAACGTTATATTTAGGGCCTTTTGGATGGCTGTTAATTCGGCCGTGAAAATAGAAGAGTCGTTGGGGAGACGAAATCCGTATCGTCTTACCCCAGTGACGAAAGCACATCCAGTTCTACAACGTTCCTTTGACCCGTCAGTGTAGACAACATCGCAAGGTGCGAGGCTGCCTAGTATTTGACGGAATTCTTGTTGGTAGACTGTTTCTGGAGTGGAGACTTTTTTAAACCTACAGAGATTTAAAATAATTTTTGGCATTGAGACGCTCCAGGGTGGGATATCACATTGATGAACGACTTTAAACTGGTAATCGTTTAGGCCTATTTCATAAGCGTAGGATTTGGCCCTAACGCCTAAGGGTGAAGGAAGATTTGGTCTCGCTAGGAAAGAATTATAGAGTGGATTTCGCAGGACCGGTTCAAACGCAGGGTTTTCTGGCTTCCCTGAAAGAGCGTGAACATAGTTTAGGGACAGTTGTTGTCGTCTATGCGAAAGAGGGGGTTCTCCCGTTTCTGCGAGAAGACTGTTAATAGGAGAAGATCGAAAAGCTCCAGTGGCCAGTCTTAAAGCAGAATTATGGACTGGGTCAAGCATTTTGAGAGCACTGGGTCTTGCGGACCCATATGCTTGACATCCATAATCTAGACAGGAACGGATGGTGGCTTTGTAGAACCTGAGCATGCATGTCCTGTCAGCCCCCCATTTTGTTCCGCTTAAAGCTCTCAGTATGTTCAAGCGCTTCACGCATCGATTTTTTAGATCTTTCAGGTGAGGCACCCAAGTTAGCCGGGTATCAAATGTGAGACCCAGGAATCTGATATTGTCACAGGTAGTGATTGTCTGACCCAGCAAAGAGAGCGTTGGCTGCTCAACGGTACGCATTCTGGAGAAAACGATGGCTTTTGTTTTAGGTGGCGAAAAAGAAAAACCCGTAACTCCGCACCACTGCTCAAGCCTGTTGATGGTAAGCTGTAAAGCTCTCTCCCCCACCGCTAGCCTCTTTGTAGAGATGTAAATAGAGAAATCATCTACAAACAAAGAACAGCGCACAGGAGGGGTAACGCAGGACGATATGTTATTGATTGCAATGGCAAACAGAGTACAACTTAGAACGCTACCTTGTGGAATACCATTTTCCAGCGTGAATGAATCGGAAATGGTTGTCCCAAGTTTGACCTGTATGGTTCTTTCCGACAAGAAGCCCTGTATGAAAGAAACCATGTGGCCCCCTACACCCCAAGATATTAAAGCATTTAATATCCCCCTTCTCCAAGCTTTGTCATAAGCCTTGGAAATGTCGAAGAATACCGCGATCAACTGTTTTCTTTCAATAAAGGAATTCAGGATTGCCGATTCCAAGGCAAGTAGATGGTCACTTGTAGACCGGCCTTGTCCGAATCCGCACTGGGAAGGTGAAAGAAGATTATTTTTCTCCAGAAACCAAACAAGACGTCTGTTGACCATCCTTTCCAGTACTTTGCAGAGACTGCTAGTAAGCGAAATTGGTCTATAGCTTCCTGGAGAAGTTCTATCTTGGCCCGGTTTTTGGAGAGCGATAATGTGTGAACGACGCCAAGAATTAGGGAATGTGTGTTCTAAATATATTCTATTATATAATTTTAGAAGATCTTGTTTTCCATCCTCCGTCAGGTTCCGCAACATGGCATAATGTATGTTATCGGGACCTGGAGCAGAATTTGATGTCGCCTTTAGTGATGAATCGAGTTCATCAATGGTAAAGGGAAGGTTTAAAGGAGAGTTGTTATTAATATTTAAATTTAGAGCATGTCTTTCTGTATTTGTTTTGAAATTTTGAAACTTCCTATTGTAAGATGACGTTTTTGAAATTTCCGCAAAATGTGAGCCGAGTAAATTAGAAACTGTCAAGGGATCAGTTACCACATCGGTACCATTTTTCAGAGCAATAAGAGCAGGTGGGGAGGTCTTACAGCAAACAGATCGAAGCTTCCTCCAAACATCAGATGCAGGAGTAGTACGTTTTATTTGATCTGTGTAGTCCAGCCAGGACTGCCGCCGTCTTTGTCTAAAAACCTGTCTTGCTTTTGCCCGTGCTCTTCTGTACCTACTTAAATTTTCTTCATTCGGTGATCTGTTGAATTGTCTTAAACATTTTCGACGTTCCTTTAGAGCCGCCGAACATTCTTCAGACCACCAAGAAACCTGGCGTTTGTTTGGTGAACCCGAGGATTTTGGAATGCTTCGCTCTGCGGATGTTATAATATTAGATGTAAATAATTCAGTGGCTGTATTTATGTCGTTTAATTCGATATTAGTAGTTTGAGAAACTATGTTCTTTTTGTACTCGTTCCAGTCAGCCCTCTTAATTTTCCACCTGGGACACTTGCCTGTCAAAGACGGAAAGGATTGAAAAGCCACGGCAATGGGCGCATGGTCACTCCCTGACAGGTCGGGAAGTACGGACCAATGCACTCGAGTTGCCACGACCGGACTGCAGACTGACAGGTCGATTGCCGACCATATGCCAGTCCTAGGGCACATGTAAGTGGCCGACTCGTCATTGAGAATGACCGCTGCCACTTCATCCCACAATCCCGCAACCATGTTACCCCTCCGATCAGAATGGCTGGAACCCCAAGAGCGATGGTGTGCATTGAAATCACCAACCATCAAGAAAGGAGAAGGGAGTTGGCTGTACAGATCACGTAGATCATCAAGAGATAAATCAAAAGGGGAAGGTGGAATATATATGGAGCAGATGGTTAATTTAAACGGAACATCGATTGATACTGCTACTGCCTGGAGGTTTGTGACAATGTTCAAGGCTCTAGCATTAACAGAAGAATCTGCTAGAATAGCCACACCTCCACAGGCAATTTGTTGGTGATGATCTAGGCGAAAGATGTCATAACCATTTTGTTTGAAACGAGTATGAGGAGACAATTTTGTCTCTTGTAGGCAAATAACTTTAGGTTTTTTTGTCTTTAGAAGTAATTTGAAGTCTTCAAAGTGGCTTCTCAAACCATTAATATTCCATTGTAACAGCATTTTATATTATATTATATATTTTATTTTGTGCTAGTTCATCGTAATTTTTTTTTCTTTGTTTAGATACAGGACGGAAGTTACCTTGAACAGTTTGGAACTCTGTCTGTATATCCAAAGGGTCCTCAACCATATCATCATCAAGTGATAATTGGGAGGATCTCGACGAGAATGGATTAGTCTTTTTCACTAAGAATTTAGATCTATGTTCTGATTTTGCTTGTATGTTCTTTTTTAGTTTGTCGGCGAGTTTTTTCCTCTCTTCCAAAGATAATGCGGGTTTCGTATTTTGTTGCACCTTATCTCTGAAAGTAGGAGTAACTGTTGAGCGAGCTTGAATCTGTGTGCTGGACTTTGTATGGGGCGTGTGGACTGCTTGGGAAGGATTACTGGTGGATGCCAACGGATGTTGTCCGGTACCGGCTGCAAGCTGCTTAACCAAAGCAGCAACCTGCTCTGTTAAATTGAGCACCATACCCTCCAAGGCGGTACATGACGGGCACTGTGCGGATTGGACTGGGGCTGAAGCAGCTTCGGAGTATGAGACTCCCTTTTTAGGGGTTGGAGCGATTCTTCTCCTGTACTCTTTGCGGGCTTCGTTAAAGGAGAGTTTGTTAAGAGTAACGATCTTCAATACTTCCTTTTCCTCTAAGTAAACTCTACACTCCTTCGAAGTGGCCGCGTGTTTGCCCTTACAGTTCACGCATCTGACGTCGTTCTTGCAACCTTCCTCTTGGTGGCCTTCATCGCCGCAACGGGAACAAGTCTCAGGGCCCGAGCACGTCTTAGTAGAGTGCCCGAATCTCTGACAACGGAAACACCGCTGCGGATTTTTAAAGTATGGCCGTACAGTCAGGGACAAGTACCCAGCCTTAATAGTTTTTGGAGGTTGGGGAAAACCAAAGGTCAGAATTAGACCAGGAGTAGGAACCTTTTTCCCATTCTCCGTCCGAAGCATCCTGACCACATCGGTTACCATTTCACACTGCAGCTCGTCCTTGAGTTCTTCCTCACTACACTCCATCAGGTCACGGCAGAAGACGATCCCCTTGGAGGTGTTCAGTGAGGAGTGCGGTTGAACGACGACTTCCACCTGATCAAAAAAGCTTGTCATCTGAAGGAACTTCCTGGCTTGGATGTAGTTTGCAGCCTCCACCAAGATAGTTCCATTTCTCAGTTTGCTTACAGATTTAGGCTGACCGCCTGAGGAAACTAAAGCTTTGTTTATTAAGAAAGGACTAACCTTCGTTAGAGTTTTGCCCTCATCCTTATGGCTAACGATTAGGTATAGTGGAGTTGGAACGTTCATATTTTCTGCGTTTACTTTTTCTTCCACTTTCCTTTGTTTTATGTATGATTCATTTTCAGAATCTGACAACTGTCGCTTTTTCTCTGGATCATTAGGATCTCTTACTCCGAATTCTTGCCCTAAGGGTGGGGTGGTTTGAGTTTCCATAGATAAGGTCACCAGCGCATCGTGTTTAGTAGTGCGGGCCGATTCACCGGGAGCGGGCATGCCCTCGGGTGTCCCACAAACCGTAGCTTGGGGGACAACCCTACCTCAGTTCCCCGAGGCCCGGTTTCCATCGATTACCAAGTCGGGAATACGCGCACAACTTGGACTCGCACGTGGCAACAGGGGCTCCGACACCCCTGCCTACTGAACACTTCCTGACCAAGGACCGAAGTGGCTGGCTTCTGAACCAGTACATGACCTACGCCTCGGCAGAGACAAGCTCACATCAGCTCTCACCGACACCAGATAGGGCATCTAGTGCCGGCTTAAGCACTCCCAGCGAGCCATGCACTGGAACGGTCAGAGGACGGGTACTTATAGACCCTGGAGGGGGATTTGGTAGGAATTAGGGAATGGTTAGGTGGGAAGAGGCAGTTTAACGTCATACCCAGGACGGAGTCCTAAGTGATGATGGAATCATATTGACTCAGTGGAATGACAATTCAACTGTAAATTTGGCCTCAAACTTTATTGGCTCAGGAAAGTAGACACTTGCAAGCGATGGGACAAAAAAAGTTTACATTCAAGTCCAAAGACCTGAAGTTGTTCAAAGATACAACAAGAGTATGGGAGGAGTGGATAAGGTTGACTTTCTTGTTTCTATTTATAGAACATTTATTAGAAGCAAGAAATGGACACTCAGGATGATCACACATGCGATCGACCTGGCAGTGACCAATGCTTAGCTTCAGTATATTAGGGATGCCACACAACTAAAAATTCCTAAGAAACAAAAACTTGACTTATTAAAATTTTGTCAGCATGTAGGAGTTTTGATTGTGAGTGGAAAGACATCTAACAAAAAACGTAGCAGACTATCCAATGAAACACCTCCTCCAATAGCCGCTAAGAGACAGAATGCTATCAAACCGGTAGACGATGTAAGGTGGGACGGTTAAAAACCACCTTCCTTCATTTGATGACTCTAGGAATAACTCTAGATGTAAAAACCCTGGTTGCAAAGAGGAAACCTTTGTAATGTGCACAAAGTGCTCAGTCAACTTGTGTATTGCTAGAAACAGGAGCTGTTTTTTTTAAATTCCACAGCAAATAAGTGTGCTAAAAGTGGGCAGCATTACTGGAAATATTATAAACTGTAATGACAAAACATTTTATGCTACCCCTAGTTATAAAAACTTGTGAAAATTTGTATTTACTGTAAACTTTTTAGAAAAAACCAAAAATGTGAAATTTTAGTATAGGTTTTTATTATTACAACTCAGTGGCAAGTAACTGTGCACTAATAAATTGAAGAAATAATGTAAAATGTTGTGTTTTATTGCAGTTTTACCCAACAGAATCGTAATTTTAAAAAATTATCTTGACTATAAGCGACCTTTATGTGGATGTGTACCATATATGGGACGATCCATATCTTGGTAACCGGAAGTTGGATCGTAAAATTTTTACTTCAAAATTCATAAAAAAAATTAAAGAATTCATATACTAAAAATTAATTTTTTATCACCATTTTTGAAAATTATCCAGTGAAAGGGTTAACATGACATTTGTCAATAGATCTTATATCAAACTCAGGCACTGTCACTTGTATTCAATCGTTTATAAGAAATATCTTATCGTTGAAAAATTAGGCTATTTTGAAGTAAATTATTTTAAGCATGAAATTTACCTTTAAGATTTATAAAATGCCTATTTTGGTTATATCTTACGTACAAGAAGTGAATAGTTATTTTCACCCCAGATTTCCGAAGAATGAAGAATGCGGAGAAAATGGGCCAACGCTACCAAAAGGAAGGAATGGGAACAGTAAATGGAATCACCTTTGCTCATCACACTTCAGAGAGGAAGACTTGGACAGGACGTCTCTATCATGTGTAAGGCTAAGACAAGGAGCAATTCCTTCAATTTTTCCTACAGTGGCTGAGACAACAGAGGAACTTTCTTTAAAAAGAAATCGTGGAAATAGTTTCACTATGAGTGAAAGTTGTGGAGTTTCTCCAACAAAAAAAAAACTTAAAGCTGAAATAGTGCTTATGAAATTCAATGTGCAAAATTACCAAAAAAGGTAAAAAACTTAAAATTGAAAAAGAAGAGGCTTGTGAAGAAAGTAGCTAAACTGGAAGATATTATTAAATCTTTACCAGAAAAGCTTAATATGTAAGAGGAGTCATGCATTTTTCTTGAATCAATTTCAAAAAACGTCAGAATGTCTCATTAAAAGATCTCTTGAAAAAGTCATCAAATCCGTCATTGAAAAAAGTGTACGATGACAGACTTAAAGCTTTCGCTATAACACTGCATTTTTTGTCCCCGAAAGCGTACTGTTTTGTATGAAAAACGTTTGACACTGCCTTGCCACATCCCAGAACTTTGCGCCGATGGTATGCAACTGTACAAGAGGAACCAGGTTTTTCAAAAAAAGTATTTAGAGCACTAAAAGAGTTCTCAACGAAATCCATCGAAGCCATCGCATATGTGCATTGATGTTTGATTCCATGGCAATCCGCAAACATGTGGAGTGGGACGGCAAACAGTTTTACGGAACTGTGAATGTTGGGGCTCCTATAGACGACGACTCTGTTCCTTTGGCACAGGAGGCACTTGTCTTTCTCTTAGTGTTTATCAACTCATCATGGAAAGTTCCTGTAGGATACTTCTTTGTGGCAGGCCTAAACGGAGAACAGTTGCAAGGTTTAGTTAACACTCTTATGGAAACCGCGGTCTCTCACGCACTGGGGAATTTTTTTTTCTGTTGTACTGGCAACACTGCGCGAGCGTGGGGTCTGGTCAGCTCAGTAGCTGCCTCCCTCACCCCCCTCTACCACACACTACAAATATTGATCAGTTTCGGCAAAGCGTTTGACCTTGACGTACCGCTAGTCAAAACCTACACGGTCTGTGTGACCAGGCGTTTCCGTGAACGTTGTGCGCGCAGCGGTCTGCGAGACCAGGCGTCTCCGTGAACGTTGTGCGCGCAGCGGTCTGCGAGACCAGGTGTTTCCGTGAACGTTGTGCGCGCAGCGGTGTTTCTTATAACGTGTGGTGGGTATTTGAGACGAAAATGGACCGGCCAAGAACCAGTAGATCAGTGAACACTAGTGACCCAGATTATAGTGACAGGATACGTAGGTTGCTGGACTATGAAAGTGATGTCGATTCAGCCGAAAGTTTTGAAGAAGTTGACGATTCTGACGAAGACCCCGATTACATACTGTCCGAGGAGGAAGTTGCTACGAGGGAGCCTGTGGTACCAGAAGAATCATCAGAAGATTCAGCAGATGCAGAAGCACTACTAGATCGTGACCAAGATGATTACGCACTGCCAAATCCTGGTAATCAAAACGTTTTTTCTACAAAATATTCAACCTGATGCTGCCTTACCGATTTTCTTTCTTGAAAGGTCAAAGAAAACTGAATTTGGACCTCCCAATGCATGGACTTCAAAACAGCCTATTACTCAGGTGAGAACTCCTGCCAGAAATATCATAATAACTGGTTTGCCAGGTGTTAGGGGTGGCGCTAGAGCATTAGGGAACAAACCAAAGATAACAGAGGTTTGGAATCTTTTATTTGATGATGAGATGATAGACACTATTGTAGTAAATACAAACAAAAAATTACAGAGTCAAATTCCAAAATTGGGAGACAAAACTAATAAATGTAACTACAGGAATATTAACCCTTCCCGGGTCAATGACGGTTATATACGCCTAACTTAACTGTTCCCGGGGGTCATATGCGTATATTTACGCATACACTTATTTTGTCCAAGCGTCAAATGCGTGTATATACGCATAATCATGTTTACGAATATCCTTATTGTTTGCAGTTGTCAGCTATTCCAGCTAATCGGGAACGTAATATAAGTAGTTTGGCGGCAGTATGGTTAGAGGGGGGGTGGTGCCGGGTTTTTTTTTTTTTTTTTTTTTTTTTTTTTTTTTTTTTTTTTTTTTTTTTTTATATAAGGGGCGAAAAAACGCAGCGGTTATCATCGCCCTCAAGAGAAAATTGGCACCTACTCGTATTTGGTGGTGTCAATTAGGCAAACATAGATTACATTCTATAAGAAAAAATATAAATAGGAATGAAAGCAAGTAGTTGAGTAAATAATTTAAAATAACCTTAGAACTAGATAACAATACATGTAACAAGGGAAAGACTGTAAAGAGGTCTTAACCCATATAGGGGCTAAAAATATAAATAGAACAAAATAAGTACAAGGTACATAACATTAATTAAATAAACTGTAAAAACTTAACAAATTTTACTGCCACCAAGGTAGCTGTAAAGAGGCTAATTTGGCAGCTGTCATAATAATAATAAATAAAAATTAAATAATAAATTAATAAATATTAACAACAACCGATAATCGGAATAGATAAACTTAACACAATACTATATTTTGTTCATCAGCGACGTTGCTTTCAGAAAACATAAAAGTGTTTGAGTTGCCGTCTCGTCGTCGCAGAGAATATCGTTCAACGAAGCTGGCAGATTCGAGTTGCGCCTATGTACCGAGTAGCGAGGGCAGTCAACAAGCATATGTTCAACTGTAATAACAGTGTCACATGTGTCGCAGACCGGAGGATCATCTCTACTCATGAGGAAGCCATGTGTGAGAAGCGTATGGCCTAGCCGCAGGCGACACAACACAACCTCCTCACGACGACTCAGGCGGTTCGCTGTCTCCCAGAGTCCAACGCAGTCTTTAATACGACGTAACTTGTTGTTAACGACTGCCTGCCACTCGGTATTCCATTTGGCTTTCAGTTTGCCCTTCACTACCGGAATAATGTCGGAGGAAATTATCCGTGCGGTGTAAGGCTGGAGTTCCAATGCTTCTTTGGCTCCTCTATCTGCCAGCTCGTTTCCGGATATTCCAATGTGGCCAGGTACCCAGACAAGAAAGACAGCAACACCTTTGGACTGAAGGGACGACAAAGAGTGCCATATTTCGCGGATGATTATGTGTTTTGAAAACATGTCGCTGATGGCTTGTATACCACTAAGGGAGTCGCTGCAGATAACCAATTATTTAGTCATAGGAAACGTTATATTTAGGGCCTTTTGGATGGCTGTTAATTCGGCCGTGAAAATGGAAGAGTCGTTGGGGAGACGAAACCCGTATCGTCTAACCCCAGTGACGAAAGCACATCCAGTTCTACAACGTTCCTTTGACCCGTCAGTATAGACAACATCGCAAGGTGCGAGGCTGCCTAGTATTTGACGGAATTCTTGTTGGTAGACTGTTTCTGGAGTGGATACTTTTTTAAACTTAGAGAGATTTAAAATAATTTTTGGCATTGAGACGCTCCAGGGTGGGATATCACATTGATGAACGAATTTAAACTGGTAATCATTTAGGCCTATTTCATAAGCGTAGGATTTGGCCCTAACGCCTAAAGGTGAAGGAAGATTTGGTCTCGCTAGGAAAGAATTATAGAGTGGATTTCGCAGGACCGGTTCAAACGCAGGGTTTTCTGGCTTCCCTGAAAGAGCGTGAACATAGTTTAGGGACAGTTGTTGTCGTCTATGCGAAAGAGGGGGTTCTCCCGTTTCTGCGAGAAGACTATTAATAGGAGAAGATCGAAAAGCTCCAGTGGCCAGTCTTAAAGCAGAATTATGGACTGGGTCAAGCATTTTGAGAGCACTGGGTCTTGCGGACCCATATGCTTGACATCCATAATCTATACAGGAACGGATGGTGGCTTTGTAGAACCTGAGCATGCATGTCCTGTCAGCCCCCCATTTTGTTCCGCTTAAAGCTCTCAGTATGTTCAAGCGCTTCACGCATCGATCTTTTAGGTCTTTCAGGTGAGGCACCCAAGTTAGCCGGGTATCAAATGTGAGACCCAGGAATTTGATATTGTCACAAGTAGTAATTCTCTGACCCAGCAAAGAGAGCGTTGGCTGCTCAACGGTACGCATTCTGGAGAAAACGATGGCTTTTGTTTTAGGTGGCGAAAAAGAAAAACCTGTAACTCCGCACCACTGTTCAAGCCTGTTGATGGTAAGCTGTAAAGCTCTCTCCCCCACCGCTAGCTTCCTTGTAGAGATGTAAATAGAGAAATCATCTACAAACAAAGAACAGCGCACAGGAGGGGTAACGCAGGACGATATGTTATTGATTGCAATGGCAAACAGAGTACAACTTAGAACGCTACCTTGTGGAATACCATTTTCCAGCGTGAAGGAATCGGAAATGGTGTTCCCAAGTTTGACCTGTATGGTTCTTTCCGACAAGAAGCCCTGTATGAAAGAAACCATGTGGCCCCCTACACCCCAAGATATTAAAGCATTTAATATCCCCCTTCTCCAAGCCTTGTCATAAGCCTTGGAAATGTCGAAGAATACGGCGATCAATTGTTTTCTTTCAATAAAGGAATTCAGGATTGCCGATTCCAAGGCAAGTAGATGGTCACTAGTAGACCGGCCTTGTCGGAATCCGCACTGGGAGGGTGAAAGAAGATTATTTTTCTCCAGAAACCAAACAAGACGTCTGTTGACCATCCTTTCGAATACTTTGCAGAGACTGCTAGTAAGCGAAATTGGTCTATAGGCTCCTGGAGAAGTTCTATCTTGGCCGGGTTTTTGGAGAGCGATAATGTGTGAGCGACGCCAAGAATTAGGGAATGTGTTTTCTAAATATATTCTATTATATAATTTCAGAAGATCTTGTTTTCCATCCTCCGTCAGGTTCCGCAACATAGCATAATGTATGTTATCGGGACCTGGGGCAGAATTTGATGTCGCCTTTAGTGATGAATCAAGTTCATCAATGGTAAAGGGAAGGTTTAAAGGAGAGTTGTTATTGATATTTAAATTTAGAGGATGTCTTTCTGTATTTGTTTTGAAATTTTGAAACTCCCTATTGTAAGATGACGTTTTTGAAATTTCCGCAAAATGTGAGCCGAGTAAATTGGAAACTGTCAAGGGATCAGTTACCACATCGGTACCATTTTTCAGAGCAATAAGAGAAGGTGGGGGGGTCTTGCAGCAAACAGATCGAAGCTTCCTCCAAACATCAGATGCAGGAGTTGTTCGTTTTATTAGATCTGTGTAGTCCAACCAGGACTGCCGCCGTCTCTGTCTAAAAACCTGTCTTGCTTTTGCCCGTGCTCTTCTGTACCTACTTAAATTTTCTTCATTCGGTGATCTGTTGAACTGTCTTAAACATTTTCGACGTTCCTTTAGAGCCGCCGAACATTCTTCAGACCACCAAGAAACCTGGCGTTTGTTTGGTGAACCTGAGGATTTTGGAATGCTCCGCTCTGCGGATGTTATAATATTACATGTAAATAATTCAGTGGCTGTATTTATGTCGTTTAGTTCGATATTACTAGTTTGAGAAACCATGTTCTTTTTGTACTCGTTCCAGTCAGCCCTCTTAATTTTCCACCTGGGACACCTGCCTGTCGAAGACGGAAAGGATTGAAAAGCCACGGCAATGGGCGCATGGTCACTCCCTGACAGGTCGGGAAGTACGGACCAATGCACTCGAGTTGCCACGACCGGACTGCAGATTGACAGGTCGATTGCCGACCATATGCCAGTCCTAGGGCACATGTAAGTGGCCGACTCGTCATTGAGAACGACCGCTGTCACTTCATCCCACAATCCCGCAACCATGTTACCCCTCCGATCAGAATGGCTGGAACCCCAAGAGCGATGGTGTGCATTGAAATCACCAACCATCAAGAAAGGAGAAGGGAGTTGGCTGTACAGGTCACGTAGATCATCAAGAGATAAATCAAAAGGGGAAGGTGGAATATATATGGAGCAGATGGTTAATTTAAAAGGAACGTCGATTGAAACTGCTACTGCCTGGAGGTTTGTGACGATGTTCAAGGCTCTAGCATTAACAGAAGAATCTGCTAGAATAGCCACACCTCCACAGGCAATTTGTTGGTGATGATCTAAGCGAAAGATGTCATAACCATTTTGTTTGAAACGAGTATGAGGAGACAATTTTGTCTCTTGTAGGCAAATAAATTTAGGTTTTCTTGTATTTATAAGTAATTTTAAGTCTTCAAAGTGGCTTCTCAAACCATTAATATTCCATTGTAACAGCATATATTAATATTATATATTTTATTTTGTGCTAATTCATCGTAATTTTTTTTCTTTGCTTAGACACAGGACGGAAGTTACCATGAACAGTTTGGAACTCTGTCTGCATCTCCAAAGGGTCCTCAACCACATCTTCATCAAGTGATAATTGGGAGGATTTGGACGAGGATGGATTAGTCTTTTTTACTAGGAATTTGGATCAGTTTTCTGATTTTTCTTGTATATTCTTTTTTAGTTTGTCGGCGAGTTTTTTTCTCTCTTCCAAAGATAAGGCAGGTTTCGTATTTTGTTGCACCTTATCTCTGAAAGTAGGAGTAACTGTTGTGCGAGCTTGAATCTGTGTGGTGGTCTTAGTATGGGGCGTGTGGACTGCTTGGGAAGGATTACTGGTGGATGCCAACGGATGTTGTCCGATACCGGCTGCAAGCTGCTTAACCAAAGCAGCAACCTGCTCTGTTAAATTAAGTACCATAACCTCCAAGGCGGTACATGACGGGCACTGTGCGGATTGGACTGGGGCTGAAGCAGCTTCGGAGTACGAGACTCCCTTTTTAGGGGTTGGAGCGATTCTTCTCCTATACTCTTTGCGGGCTTCATTGAAGGAAAGTTTGTTAAGAGTGGCAATCTTCAATACTTCCTTTTCCTCTATGTAAACTCTACACTCCTTCGAGGTGGCCGCGTGTTTGCCCTTGCAGTTTACGCATCTGACGTCGTTCTTGCAACCTTCTTCTTGGTGGCCTTCATCGCCGCAACGGGAACAAGTCTCAGGGCCCGAGCATGTCTTAGTAGAGTGCCCGAATCTCTGACAACGGAAACACCGCTGCGGATTTTTGAAGTATGGCCGTACAGTAAGGGATAAGTACCCAGCCTTGATAGTTTTTGGGGGTTGGGGAATTGCAAAGGTCAGTATTAGACCAGGAGTAGGAACCTTTCTCCCATTCTCCGTCCGAAGCATCCTGACCACATCGGTTACCATTTCGCATTGCAGCTCGTCCTTGATTTCTTCCTCACTACACTCCATCAGGTCACGGCAGAAGACGATTCCCTTGGATGTGTTCAGTGAGGAGTGCGGTTGAACGACGACTTCCACCTGATCAAAAAAACTCGTCATCTGAAGGAATTTCTTGGCTTGGATGTAGTTCGCAGCCTCCACCAAGATAGTTCCATTCCTTAATTTGTTCACAGATTTAGGCTGACCGCCTGAGGAAACAAAAGCCTTGTTGATAAGGAAAGGACTAACCTTCGTTAGGGTTTTGCCCTCATCCTTATGACTCACGATTAGATATAGTGGAGTTGGAATGCTCGTATTTTCAGCTCTTACTTTTTCTTCCACTTTCCTTTGTTTTATGTATGATTCATTTTCAGAATCCGACAACTGTCTCTTTTTCTCTGGATCGTAATCTCTTACTCCGAATTCTTGCCTTAAGGGTGGGGTGGTTTGAGTATCCATATATAAGGTCACCAGCGCATCGTGTTTAGCAGTGCGGGCCGATTCACCGGGAGCGGGCATGCCCTCGGGTGTCCCACAAACCGTAGCTTAGGGGACAACCCTACCTCAGTTCCCCGAGGCCCGGTTTCCATCGATTACCAAGTCGGGAATACGCGCACAACTTGGACTCGCACGTGGCAACAGGGGCTCCGACACCCCTGCCTACTGAACACTTCCTGTCCAAGGACCGAAGTGGCTGGCTTCTGAACCAGTACATGACTTACGCCTCGGCAGAGACAAGCTCACATCAGCTCTCACCGACACCAGATAGGGCACCTAGTGCCGGCTTAAGCACTCCCAGCGAGCCATGCACTGGAACGGTCAGAGGACGGGTACTTATAGACCCTGGAGGGGGATTTGGTAGGAATTAGGGAATGGTTAGGTGGGAAGAGGCAGTTTAACGTCATACCCAGGACGTGGTGCCGGGGTGGCTTGAGCTGTTTGGGGAGGGGGGGGGCTTTAGCGGCAACTGAATGAAGGTCATTGTCGGTTGCCTCTTTGTTTACTGAGTCGCTCTCCACTCGGCGTAGTGAACTGAAGTTGTTAGACTGTTTCATACTTGTTCATACATACCTATTGAATCGATGTAGATGAAATTTATAATGTACGTTTGCCTAGAATAAGTCATGAATATTTTATTCATACATCCCACCCAGTTGTACTCTAAAAAGTAAATTCGCAATCAGTTCTGTAGTTATTGAGTGAAGTAGTTTAGTGGCAGTAAGGTGGGGGAAGGGTGTGGCGTAATGGCTCGGGCTGATTGGTGGGGGGAGGGGTTTTTAGCGGCAAGTCAAGGTCATTGTCGGCTGCCTGCCTCTTTGTCTCTCTCTGTTCTCAGTCGCTCTGCACCCTGCGTACTGAACGGTTGTCTTTGTGTTGCTGTATTGCATAATGGCGCGCAACCCGGACGATCGTGACATAATTGACTGGCTTGACAGGTCAGTATCAGAAGGTGATTTTCGTTATGAGTCTAATGGTGATGAAGACATGGACGTTGATGAGGATAATGGGACTGGACTAGAGGGGATAGGAACATTGAGTGCAAACCGAAGGAAGTGGGGATGAAGGATCTGTTGCCGATGCCGCTAGTGGAACAAATGGGGAACAAAGTGATGTGGTGGGTGATAACAGTTTTGACAATGATGACACTCCTGACGTGTGGGTTGACATTACACATGATGACAATGGCCCAGTAAGTACCATTCAGTCTAAAATTGTAGATCCTGGACCTGTATTACCAGAAAGCTTTGATGAAAATACCACTCCCTTAGAGTACTTTGGTTTATTTTTCGACGAAATACTGTTGGATGAAATATGCAAAGAAACAAACTTGTTTGCTAATAATCGCAGAGCTGAAGTTACCAGCCCCAAAAGTCGGTTCAAAAACTGGACTGACATGAAAGTAACAGATCTAAAAGCTTTACTAGGAGTGATTTTGAATATGGGTATTCATCCTAGGACTGCAATGAAAGATTATTTTTCTGTCAAATGGGTTGATCGAATGCAGTTTTTTGGAGATGTTTTCTCTCAACAGACATTTTTATTGTATTTCTGGAACTTGCATTTTTCGCACGAAGCTGGTACCGCTCGTGATTTGAAAATAAGATCATTAGTTAATTACATTAAGGAAAAGTGCATGCTTTTTTACAACCCATCATGTCATATTTCAGTAGACGAAAGCACAATTTCATTTAAGGGCAAAGTCGTTTTTAGGGTGTATAACCCCAAAAAACCAGTCAAGTTTGGCCTCAAAGTCTATGTCCTTTCTGATAGTAGTAATGGGTATATATACAACTTTATACCATACATGGGTAAACAAGAAATCATTCCAGGGTCTCAACTTCTGAAAACCACACAAATTGTGTCACAATTGTGTGAATCTGTAGTAAAAGATGACAATAACAAACCAATAGGTCATCACGTTTAAGTGGACAGGTATTATAAGAGCCCACAACTTGCTGAGGAACGTGAGAGCAAGAATATGTATGTGACTGGTACTCTTATGCAAAATCGCCAAAATATGCCAAAGTTTCAAACTAAAAAGATGAAAAGTGGAGACCTTCAAGCATTTAGAAGGAAAAATGTCTCTGTTCTTTGTTGAAAAGATAAGAGACCTGTTACAATGTTGACTACAAAACACAAGGCGAGTAGAAAAGACATGACACCAGTTCCAAGTAGATTTCCTGACCAGCCCCCAATAATGAAACCAAACTGCATAATTGATTACAATAAACATATGGGCGGTGTTGACAGGAGCGATCACTTTTTAGCCAACTATCAGTTCATGCACCGCAGCCGGAAATGGTACCGAAAAATGTTTTTTTTGGATACTTGAGGTAGGAGTTGTGAATTCCTATATTCTGTGTAAAGAAAAACAAACAGCTTGTGGAAAAGTGCCCATTACGCACAAGAACTTCAGACTAAAACTGATTGAACAGCTTGTATCTGCTCGTGTGGCTGCTAATTTCAATCACCCTGAAAAGAGAAGACCTGGAAGACCACCAACTGCCGAAGCCAAAGAACCACGGCTAGACGGAAAACTTCATCTCATGGGAAGAGACGTAGAGGGTCATCGATGCCATGTCTGCTACAAAAAAAATCTGCGAAAAGAAACTATCTATTTTTGTAAAACGTGTGTCAACAAACCGTTCCTTCACCCAGATAGCTGTTTCGAAGCTTACTATACCATGGAGGACTATGTGAATGGACAGTAATAAATCTCCTTTGTCATATGATTAGTTTTTACTTTATTTGTTTTGTATGTTAACCCTAATCATGTAATACAGACTTATTTTTATTCACAAAATGTATTTATTACACTAAACCTAAACATCAATTATATTTATATACACATGTCAATTCGTGGAAGAGTCAATGACGCTTATATACGCATACTGGTCTGTCACACAAAAAAAGGCGGGAAAAATTATTTATGGATAAATTTCCATTTTTCCTTGACAGGTAAGCAATTTAAAATCAAATTGAGTAGTTTTGGTCAAAAAAAATTTTTTTACCCCAACGCATGAATAATAGGCAATCTAAGGCTACAGTAAGTTGACCCTGGAAGGGCTAATAAAAACGAGATAAACTCACTTCTAAGTATAATTCGTCGCCCATCTTGCATAGTGACGTATCTGCAAAAATGCGATTTTTGGCTTATGTCACGTCCAGAATTGTTATGTCTTGATCTATAATCTCGCAAAGTGGCGTATCCGTAGCTCTAACCGTTTCCGAGATATTACATTTTATTTTTGACGTATTCACCAAAAGTGATCATACTCTTCTTGCATACAGACGGGAGAGATGATGCGACACTTTACAAGATTGTAATTCGTTCCAGTTGGGATTTTATGTAAATGCATACTGTCGTAAGTGACTGATACGTCAATTTGTGAGATTGTAATTCGTTCCAGTTGGGATTTTATGTAAATGCATACTGTCGTAAGTGACTGATACGTCAGTTTGTGAGATTGTAATTCGTTCCAGTTGGGATTTTATGTAAATGCATACTGTCGTAAGTGACTGATACGTCAATTTGTGAGATTGCATTTCATTAAACCTCCCTTTTCCGCAATGACTGGTGTAAGTGCAAATGTTTTTATTTATTTTTCTTCTGGTGAAACTTGTACAATTTTCACTGTAATAATTTTTGTTTGTTTCAGACATGAAGAAATTTTCATATTACAAGTTTGTTAGACTTGAAAAAATTTGACGATTTGGAAATATGAGTTTCTCCTCAGATGATGACGTGCCTTTAATGGGCATTAAAAAAAACGAAGGGTTCTCGATACTTAAATAATTTGAATGAAAATAAAAACAGTGGTGAGAATCACTGTAATGAGATTGAAATTGAACAGTTATTCGTGTGTGATATAGACAATGAAGACTTTTTGCAGTCAGGAATTTGCCAAGTATCACCTTGTAAAGACGAAGTACTTGCTGCCTGTAACCAATGCAATATTTTGGTTTGTTTTCACTGTTTTATGTATGCTGGAGAATCTTGTGGCCACAATATTAACAAAGAAAATCCTATAACACAGCAATCTAACAAAGTAAATGTAATTAATGAAGATGATATTGAAAACAGCAGTCTTTTTGGTTGTGATTCGGACGCAGATCCATCTTTTTCGGCTTGGAGCATGTGATATTGCTCTTTGCAAAAATGATGTATACGGGAGTTGTGAGTCTTGTGACCGTCATGTTTGTTTCGAACATTATCCAGGAGATGATGCTATCTGCACCCACGGCAAAATGAACAAAGTGCCAAAAACAAAGAAATAAAATAAAAAAAAGAAAATATCCGAAACATGTAAATCCAAAGTTGCAAAAACTGAAGCTTTAAAGAAAAAGAGGAAAAGACTTAATCAAGCAGAAGACTCAGGAGACATTGAAAGGAAAAAGCCAGAACTTAACAACAAAAATTTAAATGACATTGTATCAACTAAAGAGATTGGAGAAAGGCTGCCGGAAGACTATTACGTTGAAGGTGCGGAAAAAGAAGTATCGGAGGAAAAATTAAAACGTGTAAATAAACGGAAGGATGCAAAAGAACGAAGAAACAAAGGAACAGAATACGCTAGTAGCAAAGCAAAGAAAATTTGTACCGGCTGGAAAGATTGGAAAGAGATGTAATGATGAAGCATGTAGAAAGTATAAGAGATTGTAATAAAATAGATGAAGAAGAAAGGACAAACATTTTTGAAAGTTATTATAAACTTGGGGAGTTGCGGCTCCAAAGAGAATTCATAATACGTCATGTCAAAATTTTTTTAAGTAAAAGAACAGCAAAAGAAACATCTCGCAGAGTTAATACAGTTAATTATTATTTAACTTCTCAAGGACAGTAAATATAAGTTTGTAAAAAAATGTTTTTAAACACCTTATCAATTTCAGAGAGAACAGTTCGCAATGCTTTGAAAAAGGTAAATGGCAGTGGTATGGTGGAAGAAGAAAAAAGAGGTGGAGAGAAATTTAAAGCGATACTAGATAAGGATGAGAAAAAAAGACAGCTTTGTGCAGAACATATTGATCGCTTTCCTAAAGTGGAATACCACTATTGTAGGGCAAGCTCCACAAAAGAGTACGTAAGGGGAGCAGTACTCGAAAAATCGAAATTTTTTATATTTTTTTTATATAGTTCTAATTTGTAGCTCGTTTCATGCAGATTAAAACGATATACAACACATATTTGTAATAAAAATATTAAGAGGTGCAACAAATAATTACTTCAGTAATGCACGGTAGTTTTCACGAATTTTATTGGTCTCGCACTGAGTCTTCAACGTTTTGTACAATAACATTTTATATAGTACATTGTGCTTGAGAAGTCACAATATTTATAAGTCTTTGGTTACTATAGTTATTCTCTGTTTTTGTTTACATCTGTATCTGTTTTCATTCCATTGTTATTTTATGTTGTCTAGTAACAAACATAAACAAACATTGAATTTTTCATTGTGAGTTAGTGCGTATTGAAGTAAGTTCTGATTTATTTTTTGTAATATATTTATCAGAAAATATATAATTCCAAGAGTTGGTAGAGTTTACACAGAACAGAAACATCTTCGAGTGTAAGTAGGCCTAAAATCAGTAGCACATCTAAACTTAAACTTGAAAAAGCATACCTCAGAATACACTGAATTTGAAGATAGCTCTTTTCAATATGACATTGTTGATTTGAACTCAGTCCAAAGTTTTATTAGTGTAGTTGCTGTATGTAAATTATGTCGAGGTTAATTAACTCTATCCACCTCTAAGAGAATAGGTTTGGCCTGTACTCTAACCCTCAAGTGTTTACATTGTGATGTAACAGCTAACAACTCAAACAGTCCTATGACAGAGGTTTCAATTGAAAATAAGACCCATAAAGTATTTGATGTCAACGTGCGATTTGTTTACGCTACGCGTTCAATCGGTGTTGGACAAGAAACTGCCGAAGTATTTGCAGGCTTGATGAATTTGCATAAACCATCTAAATTTAGGTTTTACAATAAAGTATTATTATCTGCAGTTCAAAGGGTTTGTACTGAGTCAATGAAGGATTCTGTTGAAAATGCAGTAATGCAAAATGATGGTATAAGAGATATTGCAGCAGCGTTTGATGGGAGTTGGCAGCGACGAGGCTACTCATCCCTAAATGGAGTAGTTACAGCTACCAGTATAACAACAGGTGAAGTAATTGATGTTGAGATATTATCCAAGTACTGTCAATGTAAAGATAGGCTACAACAAAAACATGATGACAGTTGTATTGCTAACTACTCCGGTACTAGTGGTGGGATGGAGGTCGAGGGTGTAAAAAAAGAGTTTCGAAGATCTAAACTAAAATTATGATGTTCGATATGCCTACTACCTTGGTGATGGTGATTGTAAGGGCTATGAGAGTGTATGTGCTGAACAAAAATATGGCCCTGATTTTAAGATTGAAAAAATTGAGTGTGTAGGCCACATACAGAAAAAGATGGGGACTCGCCTTAGATCTTATAAGAAATCTAACCCAACAACATTTTTAAGCGATAGTAAAAAGATTGGTGCCATCGTAAGGTTGTCAAATGCTGCCATAGATACCCTCCAGCTATACTATGGGCTAGCAATGAGGAGGAACGCTTCACAAGGAGTACAGGCAATGAGACAAGCTATACGGGCCGACTTTTTTCACATGGGCTCAACCGACCAGGATCCTCAACATAATTTGTGCCCAGCCTCAGATGACACCTGGTTTAAATACCAAATAGCAAAAATGAAGAATGAACCATATAAGCATGAAGAACACACTCACTTACCGATGGCTGTGTTACAAGAGATAAAGCCAATATTCAGAGACTTGGCTAATCCTATATTATTGGCTAAGTGCGCTCATGGAGGGACTCAAAATATGAGCGAGTCTCTGAATAACATAATTTTGGAGTCGCATACCTAAGAAGGTGTTTGTCAGAATAAACACTCTGAAACTGGGTGTGTATGATGCCATAGCTTCATATAATAAAGGTTTTGTCAGCAAGTGCATTACTTACAAGCTCTTAGGACTAAAGCCAGGCTACAACTGTGTGAAAGCTACGAAATGTCTCGATGAACGACGCATCACCAAAGCGCATAAAGCTATCCAAGAAAGAGAAAAAAGTGCCGTGAAGCAACCGTATTAAAAAGAAAACATCTTGAGGATCAATTTGAACAGGATGAAGACCCGGAAAATCCTGCCTATGCTGCAGGGCATTACTAAAGTGAGTGTTTGTTTACTATTTTTATGTGTATTTTATGTGTTTGTTTACTATTTTTGTGTTTTCCCGAAAACGTGTGTTTAATACATTTAGGTACATTTTTCTCATAAACTGTTCAAGCTAGACAACTGATTTTTTCACCACATGTACAAAATACAATTCAAATTGTTCTGTCCAGTGGGTTTTTTTAATTTAGCAATTATTTTCAATTTTATCCTCCTCGGACCCAACGTACACATATGTGCACATTTTTTCAATATTTTATTACAAACTTGCAAGATAAAATAAATCAATGGAACTTGTTTCTCTGTATTCAGTATAATCTGTGACATAGCCTGATTTTTTTTCGGTTAGCTATTTTGATGTTTCTGGTCTTCACTCAAAATGGCCGACTACCACCTCAACTGAGAATCGTCCTTAACCTAACTAGGAGGTAAGTAATTCTATTTCTATCATTTAATTGCATTATTAGCAATAATTATGAGTATGCTTAGTTATCTGAAACCTTTGAACAATTGTTTGATAACGTTTAAAGAGGAAATATTTTGTTTCCTAGGTTATTGGAAAAAAAAAAATTGTACACACTTGTGCACATTGAGTCTGTACAGCAATTGTTGGGTTATTTTATCTGTGCACAGCTGTGCACATTGGGTCTGTATGAATAAAAAGTGTTTGTTCAATTGATGAAGCCTAAATTAACTTAACATTCTTTTCAACTTAACCTAGCCTATACAAACCTTTAATAGAGTGCATTTTTGTTTACAGATGGAGCGTAAGAGCACACAAGGTTATTTTATCTCAGATGAGGAACTAGTGGCTGCGTTAGAAGACAGCGAGTTCGAATTTGATGATCTCGACAATGATCCAAATTTTGTGCCGAATGATGAAAGTGATGACGATGAAAAGCAGGACAAAGGTGAAACTACTGGAGCTGAGGGTGACCAAACCGAGAACCAGATGGGTAACATTAGGCCTACTACTACTGAAACAGGTACTTCGTTTGAAAGTGAAAACGAGGATCTAGGCCTAGATTTAGACCTGAGTGCCGCTGGACCTTCAAGGCAACCTGCAAATGTTGGCCTTACTTTGAGGGGTAAGGCCAACCGTTCATAGAAATGGTTAAGATTTGAAAGAAACATCCACAAAATGTCTAAGAAAATTGAATTGTAAGAAAACATTAAATGTTAATGTTTTACATTACATGTAAATTTGTGAGTCTACCATTAATGTCTATTCTATACACGAGTTCATTTATTTTGTCCATCACTACATGCGGTCCAGACCAGTAGCGTTTGAATTTAGCCTGAGCTCCCTTCTTAATATCTGGATGATAAACATAAACAAAACTACCCACTTCATACTCCCTGAGTCTTGTGCCCTAATCATAGTACTCTTTATTTTTAATGTAGCCTCTTCTGTTAGTGTAGCTGCTAATTCGTTGGCTTCTTTAATTTTGTCGGCCAGGTCTTCTACTGGTGTTCCAGTATCAGAAGAATGAGCATACTCATCGTCTAAAGGTAATCTCCTCTCCCTTCCGTGCACAAGAAAAAATGGTGATTGCTTGGTAACCGGGTGTTTGGCATTCCTAAGTGCCATTAGCACGTATGGAATGTATTTATCCCAATTTCGACTGTCTTTGTTAACATAATGGGACACCATAGTGGCAATTGTACTATGTTGCCTCTCACATAGTCCATTACTCATCGGATGCATAACAGTTGTCTGAGTTTTGGAAATTTTCATTAACTTGCACACTTCTTTAAACAATTTTGAAAGGAAATTTGTGCCACAATCAGCTAGTAAATATTTTGGTACTCATAATCTAGTGACAATATTAGTAACAAAAGCCTTTGCAATCGACTCAGCTGTTTGGTCGGGTATCGATACTGCTTCAACCCATCTAGTTGCATGGTCAATAAAAGTCAAAAGATAACGATTACCATTTCCGGTGACCACTAATGGTCCGACTATATCCATACTAACCATGTCCATAGGGACTTTGACTGTATCAAAGAGACCCATGGGAACAGTGTATCTTTTACCATATTTCCTTAAGTTACATGAATGACACTCAGTGACATATTCTGTAACGTCTTTATTCATGGTAGGCCAGTAGTATTGTGATTTTATTGAATCTAGTGTTTTCTTTATGCCTTGAGGAATCACTAATTTCTTTTCTTCTTCATCTGACTTGTACAATAAGCCATCGATATCATAAAGGAAATCTTGGTTTTCTCCTTTCTTGATTTGGTTACGTATTTCATTTCAAAAGGGATCAACACGTTGTGATTGCAGAAAAACATCACGAGACGAAATAGGCCTACAAATAGTTCTTATTCTAAACAACGCGTCTGCTGCCTGATTTAGTTTGCGTTTTCGGTGTTCAACATCGAAGTCAAACTCCGAAAGTTTGAAAGCCCATCTAGTCAATCGACTGTTAGGGTCTTTAAGTGAAAAAATCCATTTAATTGCTGCACAGTCTGTTCGAAGGGTGAAATATAAAACTTAAATAACTGAATTATTTCTATATACTTATGTATATTCAAATCCATGTTTGATTTAATTCTATTTGTTAAAACTGACATTTAGGTAAACAAAAAATTTTATTTTTAGGATATAGTGAAATAAATGAAATCATATGGAGAAATGTATGACTGCATGCACTTTATTAACTGTACTGTGAGTGGACTGACTGGTATGACAGCTTGCCACGGCTGCGGTGGTTGCCCAGATGGTAGTTGAGTGACCTCTGGGTGATTAATATCTTTTTGCACACGTGTCACTTGAACATCTGCGGCCATTTGCGGTGAAGTTTAGGTGTGTCTTGAGTCAGGTCTATTAATGGTGGTGGCATGTTGCGGTCCACAGTCCTGCCCACACTCCTTCCCTGATTGTGCGGCACAAATTGGTTCTACAACACCAAAACATAATTCTTACAATACCAGTTGGGCCTCTAAGTATACTTGTACAAAGGAAAATATTTGAATCGGTTAACAGTCCTGCCCACACTCCTTCCCTGACTGTGCGGCACACATTGGTTCTACAACACCAAAACATAATTTTTACAATACCAGTTGGGCCTCTAAGTATACTTGTACAAAGGAAAATATTTGAATCGGTTTTTTTTTTAAGGGCGAAATTCCAATAACATAAACTTTACAGTAACCACTAAAAACATCATGTCTTATTAGATATTTAATAAAAATAGATTTTTATTTTTTAAATATTTTCTATGTTATGGTTACAATAAATGGTTAAAATTTTATGTTTATAGAAGTACAATTACTATGCTTTCTAACCCTCTATTCAAAAAAGTTACTGTACATTTTTTTTAAAGGGCGATATTACATTACTTAAAACTTGTTTAGACTGATAAAAAGATTTATGTACACTTTACTAAAAGTAAAAAGTAAAGTGTGGGCAAGACTGTGGACCGCAATATAAGACATAATTATAATAAGATGGTATTGTAAAATGGTATTGTAAGAATTAGGTTTTCGTGTTGTAGAACCAATTTGTGCCGCACAGTCAGGGAAGGAGTGTGGGCAGGACTGTGGACCGCAACATACCACCACCAAAATAGACTTGACTCAAGACACACCTAAACTTCACCGCAAAAGGCCGCAGATGTTCAAGTGACACGTGTGCAAAAAAGGTGTTAATCACCCAGAAGTCACTCAACTACCATCTGAACACCCAGCGCAGCCGTGGCAGCCTGCCATACCAGTCAGTCCACTCACAGTACAGTTAATAAAGTGCATGCAGTCATACTTCTCCATATGATTTCATTTATTTCACTATATCCTAAAATTTTTTGTTTACCTAAATGTTAGTTTTAACAAGTAGAATTAAATCAAACGTGGAATTGAATATACATCAGTATATAGAAATAATTCAGTTATTTAAGTATTATGTATTATGCTAAAACAAAAACTATATTCTACCAATTATTTGGACAGTTGCCTTCTGTGTCAGTTTAATTGTTGTATTAATAAATTGTCTAAAAAACAACATGTTATGGGTTCTTCATGACATGTTATTTATCCTGTAGATAACATAATAAACACCGTAAATATATTGGTTTATTTGTAAATAAATGTAAATAGTTATTTTCTAAAACTGATGTTTATTTATTACTGTACCTTTCATCATTTGACTACCTAACTATAAACGTGTATTACACGGGCGAAGTGGTGTGAACTGCTTCAACGATGACACACGCCGCCGAGCCGCCTGCTTCCGATTCTTGTTTTATATTAGAGCGGTCTGTAGGCTAAATCATACATTTTGGTCAAAAATGTTATAGATAAAAAAATAAATTCAGTTCATAATCTACAACTTTCCCGCTTACACAATTTCTCTGACCAATAAATAAAAAAAAACTTCAGTGAGTACTTTTTTGATGTCATGGTTTTGGTAAGGTTATTTTAAAACACACAAATTAATTACTATTTATGACAAATATTAAAATATAGCTACACCGGTAGCAAGAGTACGTATCAATTGGCAATAATGCAAAGTTTCAAAATTTTATGTAAATCTAAATATATAAAAAACGCAGTTTAATTGAAGCGCGGGTATTAAAATTGGTGTATTATCTAATGTGATTTTGTGTTTCTACAGCGGACCAAGATGGCCGCCATCGGCTCGCTTCCTTGAACTAGTCTTAAACAGAATAGCCACTCTATCTTATTCTGTCCTCGCTGTGTGGGCCATGTACAAAAGAGAATGGGTGCCCGGTTGCGAACACTGAAAACGAAACGTGGCAAACAGAAACTTTCAGATGATAAGACAATTGGTGGCCGGGGAAGGTTGACAGATTCTGCGATCAAACAGATCACTACCTATTATGGACTTGCCATCAGGAGAAATGTTGATAGTCTGACTAAGATGAAACAAGCTGTTTGGGCAGTATACTACCACCTTATTTCTTCTGATTCTCAGCCAGCACATGGGCTTTGCCCTTAAGATCATGAGACGTGGTGCAAGTATCAGAAATCAGTCCATAATAAGGAAGTATACCAACACAAAGAGCACTTTCATCTTCCAGCTGTGGTTATGGAGGAAATTAAGCCCATTTTCAGGGACCTTAGCAATAATGAACTGTTGAAGAGGTGTTTGCATGGCGGTGCACAGAACCAAAGTGAATCGCTCAATAACATGATTTGATCTCGTTTTCCCAAGCGAACTTTTGTCATGCTATCAACTCTAGAATTAGGGGTATGTGATGCTATTGCAGTCTTCAACAAAGGCAATATAGTCAGATGCGAAGTGTTTGCTAAATTAGGGATTGTACCTGGGGTAAACTGTGTGTATGTGCTTCAAGACCTGGACATGCTACGCATCAAAAAAGCGAATAAAGCCGTCGATGAAATAGAAAAAAAGTGTCGAAGACAGACTACACTGGCAAAAAAGAGGATATAAGACGACTATGAAGCAGAGGAAGCAGACAATCCCTCATATAGTGCAGGAATGCATTTATAAAGTAAATTTAGTTGCTAAGCTAATGGATGTTCCAATTAAATGGCTTTTTCCGAAAATGATTTTTGTTGGTAAATAAGGAACATTATCTCCAAAACTATAAATACAAAAATTTCAAATTTATCAGAAAAGGGGTGATTTTCATTTATATCCTCTGTCCCACTCTCGGGGTGACAGAGGAACCAAATGTGAGTCCTAGGCTTCAGTTGTCGGAGGAGTCAAATGCCAATGGCCCTGGTCCTCAGTTAGCGCAGTTGCTAAATTTATCGAGTTGTTCTTCAATTCATAATAAGTCGGGAAACGAGATCAACGTATTGCCGGAAGTTGTAGGGTAGCACATGTGAATTTTAGATCACTGAATACTGGATTTGAGGAGCTGTGTTCTGTTATAGGAGATTTCCAGTTTGACTTGATTGGAGTCACAGAATCTTGGCTCACTCCAGATATTCCATCACAAGTTTTTAATGTGCCCTCACATTCACTTGTTCGTTGCGACAGACCTGTGGAGCTGGGAAGGAGTGGAGGTGGCGTTGCTCTGTATGTTGAGGACGAGATTAGGTTTGTTCGTCTTCATCTTCTCAATGTTGATAGTCGTATTGAGTACATCTACGGCGTCGCCAACCTAAGGGGATATAAGTTGATTGTCTGCATCGCTTATAGGCCTCCCGATGTTCCCTATTCCATCCTAAGCTCCTTAATACAAGCTTTATTCATTGACGAGTCGCCGAAAGTGGACACTGCGATTTTACTCGGCGACCTGAATGTTAATCTGTTAGAACAAGAAAGGACAGATGTGAGATATTTTAAAAGAATTCTTCAGTCAATTGGGCTTGTACAGATCATTCAAGAAACCTACACGTATCACTGAGAGTACTTCTTCTCTCATAGATGTCATTGTTGTGGACAAAACTCAGGATCTTGAGGTTGGACTAATTGATACTTGTAATATTCTCAATCATAAAGGAAAGGGTATAACTGACCACAAACTTACTTTCTGTGATGTGCCAATTGAAAAACCAAAAGCAAAGGCAAAGTTCATCTCGTATAGAAATTTTAAGAATTTCGACAGCGAGAAATTTATAAAGGTCGCTTCAAATATACCTTGGGATGCTGTAGTCATGCACCATGACGTGGATGATATTAACAATATATTAACAGCTAACATACTCCATGTCTTTGATGAATGTGCGCCTATGGTAAGGAAAAGGCTTACAAAAAAGAAATCTCCTTGGAGGGACTTACATGTTGAACACTTGACACGAAGAAAGAACAAACTCAGAAATGATTATCTCTCTTTCAAAACTCCTACCTCTAGAAACGCTTACTGCAAGGCTCGTAATGAACTAAATGTGGCGATAAGAGCAGCGAAGAGAAAGTATTTTAGAGATAATTTAGATATGAAAAATCCTAAAAAATTCTGGGATACATTGAAAGCTGGTGGTGTCATCGGTCCACAAGAAGTAAAGAATCATTCTTTTGGGCCCGAAGATTTGAATAACTACTTTTCATCTATGGGTGGTAGCATGAAAGTAAGCACAGATAAACTCGAATTTTTCAAGAGTAATACATGCAGAGGAATAAGTTCTCCCTTTAGTTTCTCACCTGTGTCAGAAGGTAAAGTCAAGGAGTTGATGAATGGCGTGACAAGTGCCGCATTTGGCGTTGATGGAATCTCTATAAATATGGTTCGTGGTCTTGGTCCTTATTGCATTGGTGCTATTACTCACCTGATTAATGTGTCGTTGAGAACTGGCACTTTTCCAACAGGCTGGAAGCAGAGCATTGTTATTCCTCTTCCAAAAACCCAGAATCCTTCTTCAACCTCAAATTTCCGGCCAATATCAATCCTACCTGTCATCTCCAAAATTTTGGAAAAAAGTCGTTTCAGAACAGTTAGTTTCGTTTTTGGAGCATGAGGGATTGCTGCCGGAGTCTCAGTCAGGTTTTCGGCAAGGGTTTAGCACTTGTTCAGCCCTACTCAATGTGGCTGATGATATACTTTCAGCTAAAGATAAGGGTTTGGAGAGCTTGATGACTGCGCTGGATTTCTCGCAGGCCTTTGACTCGGTAAACTTTGGGTTGCTCCTGGCAAAGCTACAGTTTTATAGATTTAGTGAAGCTTCAGTTGGATGGTTCTCATCGTATTTGTCTGGACGAACTCAGCGAACTAAGGTCAACGGGCAGCTGTCATCTGCTCTTCCTAGATCTGTTGGAGTTCCCCAGGGCAGCTGCCTGGGACCGATTCTCTTCCTTTTATACACCGCAGACTTGAAGGATCAGTTGAGACACTGCTTATTGAATTTTTATGCTGACGATTCGCAGCTGTTGTTGTCTTTCCGCCCATCTGAGATAGCCGAAGCGGTTCAAAAAGTCAATAATGACTTAGACAGAGTTAAGATATGGTCTGATGATCATGGCCTTCTACTGAACTCTGATAAATGTTCTTTTTTGCATCTAAATAGCTCGTCTTTGAATGGTCAGTTGAGAGGTAGTGGTGTAAATAATAGAATATTCGTTAACGGTAGGATTTTGACTGCATGCAGTACTCTAAGGATTCTTGGTGTCACTTTTGACTCCCAACTCGATTTTTCTTACCATGTAGAATCCATATGCAAAAGTGTTATATTCAAACTGAAGTGTCTGTCTAAGCTGTGTACAATTTTGCCGGTTGCTTCAAAATTAGAAATCGTCAGATCAGTTATTTTCCCTTCAATAAATGATGCTCTTCCAACTTTTGCTAGTTGCTTAAGCAGAGAGAATATGATGGTTCTTACCCGTCTGCAGAATAGGGCTCTAAGATTTGTTTACGGACTAAAAAAATTTGATCATATCAGCGAACATAGATTAAGTGCTAAGGTACTATCAGTAACAGATTACTATAATCTGCAGACGGTCAAGCTGGTGCACAAAACTATTCAGACGGGTAAACCTGAATATCTAAGAAAAAAACTGGTTTTTAGACATGAAGTCAAGCGCAGTACTCGACAGGATGGCCTACTGCACCTGCCAAGGACAAGATTGGAGACGGGGAAAAAAGCGTTTAGATATTTTGGACCTGCTAAGTACAATGCTTTGCCCTCTGAGTTGAAAAATCTCAGCCTTGTTAGGTTTAAAAAAAGTGTTTTAAAATGTTTGTCTAGGTAAATTTTAGTTATTTTGATTTGTAAATGTATTAAATTTTCTAATTTTAATATCCTGAATTTGTATATTTAACAGGAGTTGTCATGAAAAGCAAAGTTGCAACTTTGATGAACGCTTGCCAAATAAAGACATTATTTATTTATTTATTTATGTGTCTACATTATGGTTTTGTATGTATATTTTTGCTAAATGACTCATTGTTAATGAATCTCAGAACAAGGTCTGAGTTTTACCACAGGACTTTCAACGTGTGGTCCACCTAGTCAACAAGCTTAAATTCTTTAAAGCTTGCATTATGATGATTGTAGTTAAGCTAAGGTTATAGAGAACAGAATGTTCGCCACATTTGTTATTTATTTCCCTTTGGAACCTCTGTGTTAGCCTTTGTTAAACATATTCCACCGAAAATTGTGGTATATGCTACTCTTGATTTAAATGCCTTATTCATATTATTTTCACAATCGTAGCTGCGTCCCTGTAATAATTAAAGCAGAAAGTACAGATGTTAATCCTGGATTTGGCAGTAATATATAGAGGTTGTAAAAGTTTATTGTTTTATTGTGTTTAGAAAATTCACCACACCAATGGAAGATCTACTCATAGTCTATTTAAGGGTATTCACTGTGCATTAACAGTTCAAGCTTAATCCAATCGTGAAAACTCAATGAAACATGCTTCTAGATATAATTAAAACTATGTTATTTTCATATGAATTCATAATTAAACTATTTATTTCATTTAATAGCTTCACGGAAATGGATATGGTGTTATCTTTTAAGTTTAATTAACTCAAAATTAAAAACTAATATAATTTTTAAACAATTTAGGCTCGTATTTTAGGCAAAATAGTTCACTGTCACACAGGATGAAATTTTTCTTTGCGGCATTTTTTGTTTCATATTTCATTTTAATTAAATTTCAAAATTAGGTTTTATGGAATGAAACAGATAAAGCATGAAAATTACAGTTTTTGACTTGTCATTTATTACAGAAATAATTTTTCAGTACCTGCCCTTAAATAATTACTCGTAACCATCTGCAGTAAGAAACTAGATTATAATTTTTTATCTTGTGCACTATTAGGCGTACTGTGAATCATCTGCACAATGGAACAGCTTCATAGACTTAACACTACACAAAAATCCGTAGAATGGTACTCGCAAAAATATCTCAAGGTTACGCCCATAAGTATTACTATTGCTTACGTGTAAAATATCCTCTATAGAATCATGCCTAACTATTTTTCATAATTAAAGGAATATATAGAAACATCAAATACACAATATCCCTTCCGGCTAAGTCGCAAGAAAGGTATATTTCACATGAGGCTACAACTTGAAGATACATTATTAGTTTAAGAACTTAACACTGTGATAAAAAAACTTATGGATGAGGCATTGGTAGCTAAGGATGAAGTATATTAATCCGCAAAGGTTTCTTCCTAACTAGTTAATGTAAGAAAAATGTTTGGTCGACATCTGTCCATCTTACCTCTAGCAGATATATCCCTCTGGTAAAGGATTATACCCTCGATTATATTACTTTTTCTAACGGTATCGATGATAATTAGTGCCATATTACGAGAATGAATAATAGAATTCATATTGGGATTTTCATATTAAGTGATATCAACTATTACATGTAAAATATTCTCACATATATGTTTTGTTGCTCCTTTTATGAGTAACCCTATTTTTAAATGTGGATCATAAGTCTTTTATTACCTACAGTACTATAGGAAAGGAGGGATCGTGATTTGTAATTACTTCAGAACATCAGTTCAAAAAAATAATGGAATGTCGCATTGAAATTAAAATTGGAATATTTACCAATGACCATAATTTATTTCATCTGTAGTATACCATTTTTTTTTTAAGGACATGAAGGAGATGTCTATGACGTACCAGTTATTCTACAAAAATTCCGTACTAAGGGGCGGGTATCAGCTAGTAAACATATAAAAACTTGAAACTCCTTATTTTTGCCTTAACATCGTTGCTCGTTATATATCGGCCGTTTACCAAATATGAAATATACAGAGTTAAATCAACCTGCAAATATCGATTGTAGGACTGTAGGTCCACACATAATTTTGACGAAACTGACGAAACCCGTCCGTGCACTACCGACCCTACTGTTCAGAACTGATGTGGCCGTATCGAGTGGTCGAGTAATAATACCGATGTTATTCTCAGTTGTTATTCCTATATTAATATAGAACTTACTAAGTATAGTGAATTTGTTTGATGAAATATATAAGAAGAAATCAAACAATGTTTGAGTGTACAGGCCCAAGGTGTGGCATATACACTACTCTCTAGGTAACGGATACTTTTACACGAGTAAAGAGAAAAGATAAACTAGAACACGGTTATGATGTATGGACAAAAACTGAAAATCGTCGCCTTTTTGTATGCAGTTACAGAATCTTTAACTATTGTGTGTTACATTAGTGACACGTGCACTTCTTACCCCATGTATCTGGAAGTGTCAAACTTAAGGATGAACATTCTTACAATATTGTAAAGAGAAGAGTGAAATCTCCGTGACGTCCGTAATAAAGCGTCTATAAAAGGTAAAATTTAAAATTACACTTCAGCTTAACTGTACTTTTATTTTAAGGCTATTTATATCGGAAAGTGGAATGAATGTTGTCACACTCTAATTTAAAATTCGTTGTAATTTTTATAACTGATTTGTAAACTAGGTAGTCTACAGATGTATAGAAGCATAAATATTACTTCATTAATATTAAAAAATACTATACAAATATACATAATATTTCATTTTGTATACAGTAAACGTTTATGTTTTTTAATATTTTATTTTCCGGGTAGTACAAAATCTTCAAACCTCGGTTAGAACAAACTTAACAACTGCAACAAATAGCAATCTTTACTGGTACATTTAAGCATATACGTTTACCACCGTAATCAATAGCATATATACAAACTCCATAGAAATTTACAAGCCAGAAGTAGGTCTGAGGTCTTCCATTTAAAAAACAAAATATTAAATAGAAATATAACTATAAAGACATTTTTAATTTGTGGTCTAGGTAATCAACATGTATTAGAGTGTTTTTTTCTGACGTCTTAATCAAAAGAAACTTATATTCAGAAATAGTTAAGGCTATTCTGACCACAGTTCAGCAATGTAATATTAAAAATCACCAGATTAGAGCAGCTAAAATCAAAACAGCTGATTGTTGCAGCCCATATTCAGTGCTGTCATATAATAAAGGCGGATATTGTTTGGTAATTGGTTTAAAAAAAAAAAAAACGTATCTCCCTTATTTCACAACCAATTTTTAAAACTTGGTATCGTTGGATTTTTAATTAAATTGTGTAATAATTGAGACTTTTTTACCATATATCGCGTTTAAGATATATACGCTTAAAGTTTTTTTAGAAATCACTATTTTGAAAATAAAGCTTGTAAAAAATTTAAATTTGTGATGTAATTATTCCATAAGGTTATAAAGGTATATACAAAATTTTAACCTAAACAAATATATCAAATACATCAAATATAAATAGTAAAGTAAAAAAGACAAAAACAAAACAAAATTGTGGCTATTTGACTAATCATTGAGTTTTAGAAAGGTGAATATGACTGTTTTTGCCTTTGGTCCATGAGTAATGTCTGAAAATATTGGTAGAGGTTGTGGAACACTCTGTATAATAATTTTATATACAGAGTGTCCTGTAATTCTTAGGACAAGTCTATATACCGCAACTGCTCAGGTCATGGAAAACGCATTTCAGAATATGGAAATAGATCTTCGGTGCCTAGTTTCCTATCCGTCAGTCTGTATGTGTTTTTTATAGACAAATTCGCTTTAATATCTTAAAACGAATAAACAAATTCTACCTAATTTGGATCAAATATTTGTGGTAATAAGGCCAGTTAAAAAAATATTCATTAATACTTTCGAAATGGCGGCCATTAAATCTGATTAATTTTGAATCTCTTAAAATCCGGGAGGTATAAAAGAATAAATCTGATTGTGGATTGTATCACAAATCTAATTACTCGAAAACTATTTCAAAGTAATAATAAATAACTCATTAAGAGCATCTTTACTGTAAAAAAACATGGTTCGTGAAAATAAATTAACATCAGCTTTAGATTATTTTATCCCTATTTTTTATTTTTGTCATTTATTATGCAAAAACATTTTAAATACACGTTTCAGGCCTATCTAAGGATAGAATAGAATCATATAGTTGATGTTTAATGAATTTATTTAAATATCTGTTGTTTTAGGGCAAATTTATTTACTAAAATTTAGTCAAGCGACAATCAGATGTATTTCCAATAAAACCGCTTATCTTTGATTTTTCATCTATAAAAGCATTATTGTCTGAATATTACTGTACGACTTTTCTAGTTGTTTATTATTCTTAATATATAACAGATAACCTAGTCACTTTATTTAGTTTTTTTTAACATATATTGTGAATAAATTTAAGCTTTATGATAAATACAACAGTTTATTATTGTTAATTAAGACGTTTGTTTTTGTCCTTCATTGTTCATAAAGGCGTTCATTGTTGATAAATATGCAATATCTCTAGTAGTTTTTAATTTATTAGAAAAAAAAGTTGCTTGGCAACAGATATTAATGTATTTCCTATACTTTAAATGAAGGGACTAAGATGTGAGCACAATTAATTGGTATAAGATATTCTGTAGCTGCCGTTTACTCGATTTTTTGTATTGTGACCTACTCTCTGAGAACCTCAATGTCGACAGTGGTTTGTTACAGTAAATCTGTGGATATGATATTTTATATACTTGGTCATTAGATTTGTGATAGAACCCTCTCTCAAATTCATTTTCTTGCAGTATTTTAGAATAATTGCAGATTTTAAGAAGTTAAAAGGTAAAGTGTTTTAATAGCCACTATTTTGAACGTATTAAAGATAACATAATAATATATTTTTAGCCGCCATACAATTTTGACCAATATTTCGTAGGATTAAATTTATTATGTTTTCCTTTTAGATTTTCCAAGATATTCCATTTTTAACAACAAAAAACGCACACTAACCGACACAGGGGAAATTAAGCAATGTAGATTCATAATACTCAGTATATAAATGTATGTTTTGACCTAATCAATAACGCTTTTTTAAATACGGTAGTATATTTATTGCTACGTGTTTAACATTGTTTTCAAGGTTTTTTTTACTTATAGTTGAACTAACCGATATGGATATAACTGAATGATATTGATTCTTGTAGATATATAATAATATTTAAATTGTTTGTCAAGTGCGTTTGAATTATACTATTCAGTTTAAATAGTATAATACAGTTTATGATGCGTTCTTAAAAATAATTGGCTCTTAGCCGTCGCAAAATTACAATTCCACGGTTCTAAATTTTCCCGCTTTTGATTGGTACTCGAAAAATTAAAATAAATAAATAATTGTTTTTAAAGTGGTTAATAGGTTGATATAATCTCTGACCATGTATATTTATTACACATGCCGGATTTACGCAATATCAGTTCCTCTGCGTTGTTCGTACCATGATTTCAAATTAATTTTACTTTAAAAATAACCTGTATTTGAATGCCTAGAACCTAGTCTTTTACTGAAGTATATTTGATGCATAGTATTTTTACAATTGGTAATGAACTGTTTGTTTTTTTAATATTAAGTAAACCAATTGAAATTAAATAAGGCTATTGCCATTTATACAATTTAACGTAAATACAAGTCATTTGACAGGTATTTGGTCTTCCGATCATATGTTAGTTTGCTTATTTAAACACATATGTGACAGATACGGCCAAATACAACATAATTGAATCGGAAAAAGTAAGTGCTCTGTGGTGTAATGGTAGCATATTCACACGACAAGTGAGAGATCCGGGTTCGACTCCCGGCGGAGCAAGTACTTTTTGTGATTCAATGTTTATTGAAATTAAATAAGGCTATTGCCATTTATACAATTAAACGTATATATATATATACAGTATATATAATTATATATATATATACATTATTTTATTTTATTGAAAAATAAATCACAGTATGGTTAAATGTTTATTATTCTATTCCGTTGGGATAATTATTCATCTCATCAATACGGCGCTGATTTAGCAGACCCCAGATTCAAGGGGGTGCTAAATCAGCACATGGACACGGTCAAGGCGCTGAATTAGGACCCCCCCTATTCGAAGGGGGTGCTAAATCAGCACATGAACACGGTCAAGGCGCTGAATTAGGACCCCCGTATTCGAAGGGGGTGCTTATTCAGGGCCTGGACACGGCCACTGTGCTGATTTAGCACCCCCTTTCGTGACGTCAAAATGACGTCAATAGCGAGGGGGTGCTATGTCCAGGGGGTGCTAATTCAGGCGCACCGTTCAATGCAGTGCTACGCTCTGCCTGCGACAACTGGAACTTCTAAACCGGCATGTTTTGTATAGAGTCCCTGAGTTATATGTTAGAGACCAAACAGCTGATCGAAAATCCGGATTTACCAGCGATACAGGTAAGTTATAATAATGATTTATAACTTGTCTTCTAGTTAAAGATCGGTATTTTTACTACTAATATTAAATTGTTTTAGAAAACTTGAAGATAATATATCTGTAATTAAAACAGACATTGTAAAAGATTACTTACAAGTCGTTGTTAACACCTCAGGTATCATAAAACAAGTATCAAAGTGTGATATTTTTGGGAAAAGTAGTAAAATATTTACGAGGATCACAGGGAATATAGTTTATAAAAGGAATATTACGTACCTACATATACCAAAAGTGAACATATTGCAGCCCAATGAAACTGCTCTTATCTTATTTAACAATAACCTAACTTTTGAAACTCTAAAAGATATAGAAAGGAATCTAGCTGATGACCGTGTAGAAATAGGCCTAAATTCATTGTTGCAAGATACTAATGTAAACAAACCTGTCGTTGTAAACATACCAGCTGGCATCCGACAAGACTTTCAAGACGTCCTCTTGCATAGTCTACACCATGCCAGAGTTTGGGTCTCAAGCCCAAATAGCTGAAGTACACCCATCACCCAGATAACCACGGATGAGAACAGTCCTTGGAGACGTTGAAGTACGCACATTAGCTGCGGAAACATCCACCACCATAGGCGTTGCAATAGCATTCGCCCCCCGTCAATTCAAAGTATTAACCCTTAAAGACCCTGGTGTCACAATTGTTTACACTTTCTTTTCAATGATATTTCAATGGGCAAATATCGCTAGGAAGCGGCTAGACCCACCTCACATGGTCGTGACAGTTCTGAAACACTGCTGTAAATATTTGGGGATTTTCAACGCGCAGCTGTTGGTCACCCTGTTTGCCTGCTTCCGTTGTTTTTGTTGTTTTGGGACAGTCTGATGCACTGTCGTCTGTTTATACTTCTTGAAAACACGTTTTACATCGTATCCACATGAAAGTTTGTGTTTGTGTTATAAAGTGTGTAGATCGACATACTATATGTATTAGTGTTAATTTTTTTAGTTTTCAGTTTTAAAATCTGTGTTTTTTTGTGAACTATCACGATTGTGATACCTAGGTCTAGGTAGTATCTAACCTAAAACTTGAATGTGTTGAACAAAACAGTTAAAAACTTTTAGTAATGGCCAACTTAGCTTTCGATGAAGACTTAATTATAGAACAGTTAGATAATTCAGACATCGAAAGATTCTCGGAGGATGATGAAGACCTGGATCAGAACTACAAACCTTCGTCTGAGGCCGACGATGATGACAACTCATCAGATGATGATGGAGATGTTACTCCCACTCCCACATCACCAGTAGCCCAAGCAAGTAAGCCTAAACCTAATTCATGGAAAAAATCAAGAGTTTTCATACAAGCTAGATGTTGATAAAAATTATGTTACTACAGACCGCACTATTTACAGTCCAGCCCAGTACTTTGAGAAATACTTCACCCAAGAAATATTTGATTTATTTGCATTCCATACAAATCAGTATTTTCAACAACAAAATGGTGCGCCCATGACTATTCCATGCACAGCAGCTGAAATAAAAAAGTATTTTGGCATTCATGGGCTGATGGGGATTTTTAAATATCCTAAAATACGCATGTATTGGTCAATGAAACACCCATTCAAAGAAATAATTGAATCGATGTCTAGGAACAGGTTCTTTCAGCTAAGAGTCAATTTACATTGTATTGACAACTTATCAATGACTCAAGATCAACAAAAATCCAACAGATTGTGGAAAGTTCAGCCCATCATCGATGCAGTTCGCAAACGCTGTCTAGAGCTAGAACGAGGCAGTGGTACATACTCAATTGATGAGCAAATCATCCCCTTTTTAGGAAGTTGTCCAGTGCGACAAGTTGTAAAAAATAAACCAAGGCCTGTGGGTCTGAAAAACTATGTTATGACCACTAGTAATGGTCTCATGCTTGATTTTGAGGTTGAACAAGGCCCTACTACACCTTTTCCGGATACTACTCTAGGACATGGACCCGCTGTGATTCTGCGCCTTGTTCAAACATTTCCTAAAGGAAGTTCTGTTTATTTTGATAGGTTTTTTACCACCATTCCTTTGCTTGAAAAACTAACTCAAATGCAAATTGATGGCACGGGTACGTTACAAACAAACAGAATTTCAAAGAAAGATAATCAGTTCAAAAATCTTGACTTGAGCAAAAGTAGGCAACGCCAACTAAAAAGAGGGGAGTATGATGAATACACCAGGGATGACAAAAAATTGTGTCTACTAATGTGGAAGGACAGTAAAGCCATAATCATGGGCTCGACTAGTACAGGATCAGAGCAGTCGCAACTGTCAAACGATGGAACAAGCAAACAAAGACTTATATTGATGTTCAGTGCCCCGCCATTGTAAGAAAGTATAATGAATGTATGGGGGGGGTGTAGACGTACTTGATCAGATGATGGAGTATTGGAGGTCCTGGCTTCGTACCAAAAAATTGCCCTTGAAGGTGATCATCCACTTTTTCGACCTAGCAATTGTAAACTCATGGTTCGAGTCAGGCCAGCCAATGTGAACCCCTAGTAGCTTACAAGCGGCTGGTGAATTAACACGTGTCTAGTTTGCAAGCAGTGTTGGTTTCGTTAACTGTATTTTCTATTAATTTTATCTGTTAACAGTGAATATGGTCGGGTAAAGACATAATTACTTTCCTAGATATATTCCGAAATTATCCTTGTCTGTGGGACGCTTCGTGTGGAGACTATATCAACAGAAATGCCAAAGACTCAGCATATAAGGAGTTCTTGCAGAAACTTGAAGAACGATAACTGAAAGCAGATTTGGCTTCACTGAAGAAAAAAATTAAAAGGTTAAGAGATACATATCGAAATGAAGCGTACAAAATAAAAAAGTCAAAGAAGAGTGGTGCGGGAGCAGATGACGTCTACAAACCTAGACTGGTGTGGTTCTCGGCAGCCCAAATGTTCTTGAGCAGTAGTATTGTTGGCCGTGACTCATCATCGAATCTGGTAAGTTTTAAAATTATAGCAACATACCTTAGATTTGTGTTTGAAAAATAAAACTTAAAACATTAACTTTATTCTTACAAAGTAATTTTTATCACTTGTATACATTTCTTAACTTTTGTATACATTCATAAAGGTTTGTTTAATATTTTACGAAATTTACACAACACATGTCAACTATGGGCCTATACAAGAGCAAAAAATTGGGGTTTTAAAAATTCTTTTGACAATTTTTAAAAGTTACCTCTCATTTTTTCTAAAACCAACGAAAACTATTACGTATGCGTCAAAGTTTGTGCCATTTACTTTTTATAGTTTTTTGCCAGATGACAAAATAACCTCATATTTTGTTATTTTCTAAACTTCTCACGTAAATACCATAAATAAGATCCGTATATCAACCATTTTGTTGTTCTTTTGATTAATAATTACTTATAAGATTATTCATATGTGTTAAAACTATATATTTAGATCATTTACCATTGTAAAAATGTTTGTTGTCATGACAACAGCATTTTTCAAATAGTGGAGTGAATGGAAACAGAGATTTGTTGTGTTCCCATTCATCCCACTCCATAAAACTTTTATTTTTCATGTTTTCTTATTTTGTGTTTATAAATTAGGTATCGTAGATAGACCTAACTCTTCTTTTATTTTAAGGATGACGAGGAAATATCAGAGTTTGATGAAACACAAAACTTACTCGCCAGAAGATATCGAAAATGCCCTACAATTGGTAAATGATGGAATGAGTTTAAGACTGGCGGCAGAGACTACAGGTATAAGTTTAACTGAACTGTTTCGACGTAAAATATTTGGCAACACTATACAAAAAAAGTGGTCAAACTACTATCATGTAAAGGCGAAAGATTTATTCGTTCTGAAGGGAAACCATAGTTGGTTTTGGCTTCGGCCACAGATTATGATTATTTTGCGTGCTTGATTGAGCTAACTGCGAGTGCCAAAGAGTTGTCTTTTCCTGTGATATTGTCCTTGTGGTAATAATTTTTGGTTATTTGCGGACTCAATCTTGCAGGCTTTGAGGAGTCGGAAGCAAGCGGTACGTGTGGACCGTGGCTCTTACGCTCCTTTGTACTGTGGGTGTGGTTGCCTCCCCGGGGCGAAGCTGGGAAACGCTAGCTAGATTATCATTGTAACACTCTACTAACGGCTAAAAGACACGATCGATCTTGGTAGTTGAGATAGGACAGAGTGGAGGGTTTGCCAATGGCATCGCAAGCTGCAACTGGAGGCGTCTCTAAGAGACTGCAGCAGCTGAGTACCAACTCAGATGAGGACACGGTGCGCCAAAGTCCGAAGCGTCCGAGAGGACAAGAAACTTTCGATCCTGTTAAGCAAAATGAGCCAGAAAAGGATTACGTATCCATGGCTGAGTCAAGTCACGTCCCTGTGGAGGTCTGTAATGCAATTGGCTTAAAGCTGAGTCGTCTCTTGAACAAATTGCGAAACAAACACAACCAGCCGGGCCAGCTTACTGAAGAGGACTATTTTGCAAAGATAAGAGATTTGGCGGTGCATCTCCACCAAGAAAATTTGATCCTTAAGAGCAAACTCAACGAGATGGCCATTGAGACACCACTCGGAAAAGAGTTATTGCAAACTTGCCAAAGTGCGGTGACTGAGATCGCCAAAACAGCTAAAATCATAAGCGAAGGCACATCAGTACAATCTGGCAAGCCGAGCTACGCGGCTATGGCTGCAGTAGCGCCGCCGGTAACTGTCCAGGGCCAAGAGCGAAAAGTTGTAAAGCCACGTGACAAATGCACAGCCTTAATCTACCCCAAACACCTCATGCGAGACCACTAAAGCCCTGATTCAAATGACAGTGAAACCGCAAGTCATGGGCCTTAAGATTAGACGTATCTCCAAGATACGCAACAATGGTGTGGCACTTGAAGTCGAGAACGCAGATCAACTGCGTAAACTGGAGGAGATTACAGAGCTAAGATGCGTTGTTAACATAGAAAAGCCCCAAAAGCGAAGGCCAAAAGTCTTGGTGTACGATGTACCGAAGGAGCTGGATGGCAAAACGTTAATCGAGGTGGTCTATGCTCAGAACAACGAGCATAAGGAGTGCACTCTGGAAGAGTTCCAGAATAAGTTTAGACCTCTCTTTAAGACTGGACCTAGGAATAAGCCCACAAATAACTGGGTATGTGAGGTTTCAGCAAAGACCAGAAACTCGCTTATCAGAGCTGGCCAAGTCTTTATTGACTGGGCCAGCTGTAAAGTTATCGACCACCACATAGTGACTAGATGCTTTAAGTGTCATAGATACGGACACATGGCAAAAGACTGCAAGTAGGAAGTCGACGTCTGTGGTCACTGTGCGGAGACAGGGCACGAGACCAAAGCCTGTCCCTTCAAAGGAGACAAAGCAAAGGCTAAATGCGTGCAATGCACCGGAAAAAGGGGCTCCGGCAGGCAATCCGGTCATCCGTCAGGGGACCGCAACTGTCCTAAACACCAGGACGAGATCAACCACCTAATATCACTGACCGATTATGGCTGCTAGAAGGCATCGTTCAGGTAGCCAAATTAAATTTGGCCAAATAAACCTACAGCGCAGCCATTCGGCAGTGTATCAGCTTAGGCAGGTAATTGCGGAGGATGGACTGGATGTCGTGCTGTTCCAGGAGTCTTACTCGTCAGTCGGTACACTGTCCGGACTAGGCCTCAGGACAAAGTACCTGGGCCACAGAACCGCGCAAGAAGGTCGACCCTGAGCCGCCGTTGCGGTGGCCAACAGTGTTATCGAGCCATTAGAGTTACTGCAGTTTAGACCAAGCCATTTTACCTGTGCAAAAATTGACACAGAGATCTGTAAACTGTACGTAATAAGTGCTTACCTACAGCCATCACATGACATTGAGCCGTACCTGACCCATCTGCGAGGAATTTTGCAATCTTTAAGAGGTGAACACGTCATAATTGGGTTGGGCGGTAACTCGAAATCCGAACTGTGGTTCAGTGATAGAACAGACGAGCGAGGTGCCGCTCTTGAAGACCTTATATTAGCGCACGGTCTTGTGATCATAAACAGGGATGGTCAAATGTCGACCCACATCAACATGTATTGGGTTCTACATGGACGTGGAGAAACGAATATAGACGTGACGCTGGCCTCGGCCAGCATTGCGAACAGAATTAGCGACTGGAGCGTCAATGACACGGACATTGGCTCCGACCATCGCCTGATCACTTGGTCTGTCTCACTGGGCCCCCAGCACGGAAGAGTAGCTAGATCCAGAAATTACGCAGTCCGAAAAGCAGATTGGAACAAGGTCAAGTGCGAAATTAAAGGAAGGATTAATGATGCTCATATCGGTGAAGGCGTGTATAATCAGAATGTACAGGAACGAGCAGCCGAGTTCTCGCGTTGTCATTCAGGGATGCGACAAAGGCATCCCGAAAAGGGATATTATAAATAACTCAGTACCCTGGTGGACCGGCGAAATTGCGGAGAAAGGAAGGATTTTAAAAGCAGCCAGACGGCGGTTTCAGCGATGCTGTCCGTGTCATAACCGACTTTTGCTTCTAAATACCTATCGGCGCTTGAGACTGGAGTACAAGTGCCTCATTAAGAACAGTAAAAGTGCCTCATTAAGAACAGTAAAAGTGCCTGTTGGAAGACGTTCGTGAAGGAGGTGGGCAACTCGAATCCCTGGGGCTTCGTATATAAGCTCGGAGCGGACAAGTTACAGCTACAAAATGTTCTTTCAAGTCTGAGAGTGGACAGATTTGCTTACGCGGGACAGTGGACAAGCTCCATAGAAGAAACGCTCAACTTGCTTCTTGACACCCTGGTGCCACCTGATGATGAAATGGGCGAAAATTAACACCATGTCCATATAAGACCTATCTCTGAAACTGAACAAGGAGACTGGGAAGAGGCACCATTCACCATGCAAGAGCTCGAAATTGCCATGAAACGAACACGACCACGAAAAGCTCCGGGACCAGACCGGGTCCCCCCTGAAGTGCTTAAATGCTGGGATCTCCCAATAAAGTACTGTTACCTCAGATAAGTTAACCTTTGTTGGGCCGAGGGACCATTTCCAGCCTGCTGGAAAACCTAGAAGTTACAAATCATCAAAAAGGCTGGGGACAGAGACTGGGCTGACCCAGGAAATTATAGACCGATCAGCCTGCTACCTGTGGTGGGAAAAGTATATGAGAGGCTGATTGCGATGCGCATCTTAGCAGATTTCTCTCAAAATTATGAACTCCACACGGGTCAGTACGGCTTTATCTCAGAGAAAAGCACGGTCGATGCTTAAGAGGGGCTAGTGGAGTTCGTTTCTCAGGCAACAGACAAATATGTGGTGGGCCTCTTCATTGACATTAAGGGCGCTTTTGACGCCGTGTGGTGGCCGGGGGTCATCAAAAAGTTGCTACGTATGTCCTGCAGCCGTAACATTGTCGACGCAATAAAGAGCTATCTAAGCGAAAGGACCGTCACTCTGGAGTCTGGCTTGACCAGTATTACCAGAGAAGCCACCAAAGGTTGTTCTCAGGGTTCGATTCTTGGTTCCATCCTCTGTAATATAGTTTTCGATGACTTTCTGAGGCTGGATTTTCAGAGTCATTGCGTATGCGGACGATGGTTTGATCTTGATACAGGCGAGATCTAGGAATGAGATAGAACATAAATTCCATACTATTACAAACTCTAATGGAAACCTGGGCAATCTCAGCTAAAATGCGTTTTGCAGTGAACAAAACGAAGCTTACGCTTCTAAAAGGCCAACTACATCGGGAACGTCCCCCGATTGTAAACACTGCAAGGAGAACACATTGAGATGAACAGGAGCATAATGTATCTTGGCATTATGCTTGATGACAAGCTATCCTTCCTTGATCATGCCAAATATGTTGGATAAAAAACCAAAACGTTCTTCGGTAAGGCTCATGCGAGTGACTCGATTCCAATATGGAATCCTTCCATCTACACTAAGCACAATTTACGATGGCGTATTCGTACCCATCGTAACTTATGGTGCTAGTGTTTGGGCGTACCGCAGCGCGACCACTGGAGGCCGCAGGGCTTTCCGAAGTTGCCAAAGAACAGTCCTTCTAGGGATCACGGGAGCTTACCGTACAACCTCGTTTGCGGAGGACTTTCCACTCGTTAACGTTTAGGTTGGGATTCTGCTTTTCAAACATTTTAAGTACCTTTTCAGGTGTCTTCTTCAGAAGCTTCGGGTGAGCTCTGAAAAACACCCTTGTGGACCTCAAAATGTCCTTACGCAGACCCACTCTCAGAAGATGTCGTCTCCCAGAGGATTTATTGTTTGGATTATTTCTTCCAGCCAACGTTTGGTGTGCTCGTTAATGCAGGAAGCAATTAAAACACCTTTCTCTAGGTAGGTGCCCGCAAACGATGGAACGAAACCATCCTCCAGGGGTTGGATTTCCTCCATAATTGCATCCTCGATGGCTTCTCCTTGCTCTTCACTAAGCTTCGCATCAGGGTAGCTATCGAGGGCTATGGCCATTTTGATCGCTGCAACCTCTCTGTAGGTAGCCTTGGATGTGCTACCAGAGGCCTCAGGATCGTGGGCTTCCGGCTTTTGGGCTTCCCCGCTAGCCTTCTTTGCGGGCCCCTCAGCAGAGGGTGGGGTGGCCAAGGTGCCTCTGGGGCGTTTTGGCCGACCTCTCCCCTCCCTTGGTACCCGCAGTTGGGACCGGAGTTGAGACCGCCGATTGACCTCATTGTACTGGAGATGCCGAGAATCCGTCAAGTCCAGAGGGGTTACCTGGATATCTCCAAGATAGAGATTCAGCAAGGTACCCTGGCCACGAAGTCTGTTCCCATTCACCCCGCCTAATGGGGTGAATAGGAAAACCCATATTTTATTTTTTTTATGTATAAATACAAAAGCCATGTATATTTTGAAAGAAAAGGGCAAGACCGGAAAGATGAGTATGGTATGATTTATGTGTTATTAAATTTACTACCTATTTAATAGATCCAAAGTTCAAATGTGTTCCTATTCACCCCGTTTTACGGTAGTTGTAAACTCCTTGGTAAACCACTCTCGTAGGTCATTTCCTTCTTGTTTGTAATTGTTGGATGCATACAGTCTGTGTAATGGAGACATAGTCTTTGGGTCTAGGCGCCTTTCACCTGGGTTAATGATTCCTGTCATCAAGTCCTCTTCGTCAACTGATCCCGGGGTCAAATACGTCTGTGATGATGTCATTCTTAACCAGTTGTGCAGTGCACAACTTGCTTTTACAAGAATTTCCACTGTATCCACGTCCAACGGAATAGGTCTGCTGAATATGCGAAAACGGCTGGCCAAGATACCAAAGGCGTTTTCAGCTACACGCCTAGCTCGAGATAGTCTGTAATTGAAAATCTTCTCTTCCACAGAGAGACCTCTATGTGAATATGGTTTCAACATGTAAGACGTGAGACCAAATGCATCGTCCGCAACGCAAATTCCTCCTATAGGCCAATTTAAAGGATTTCTCTCAAGAGCGATTTTCAAAGTGGAATTGTTGTAAATGGTACTATCATTAGATCTGCCATCACATCCAACGTATATATATTTGAAGCAGTATTCTGCATCCACCATGGCAAACAAAACAATACTATATGTCCCCTTGTAGTTATAAAATAGAGAAATGATGTTTGGTGGTCGTTGAATTCTGATGTGTTTTCTGTCCACTGCCCCACAGCAATCAGGAAAGTTCCACTTACATTCAAACGACTTTTGAATTTGTTTCCATTCAGCTATTCTATCCGGTACCTTAAATAGAACGTACAAAAGTAACAATTGTAATTTTCTTAAATATACAGGGTGTTCCGTAAGTAAATACCAAAACATCGTAGCTTGGTTCTTTGGGTCAAAATAAGCAAAAACGTTGATCAAAACGTCACAAAAGTTCTATCTTGCTTTGTATGTCGGCCTGGAAAGATTTCGAACAATTACAGACTTTCGTCTTTTTTAGTACGAAATCTTAACAGACTGACAGAAGTATAACGCTTAAAATTATATTTACATTTACAATAAGGTGAACAAAATATACATTCGTACAGTAAGAGAATGACTTTCATTTCATTCAATAAGTCATTCTTTAATTGGGCCTGATGAGTGACTGGTCAAAATCGGTAGCCTTTTTCAGATTTTATTTTTTTACCGTCTTGAAGTGTATATTTAGTTGTTATACGTTAAATTGTTATTTTATCATTAGCTATTTCTTTTTTTTTAGGACAACATTACGGAGATGGCAATACAAAATGAGGAATACGACTTTCCACCTGAGGACACTGAAGACGTTCTGTTAGACGAACCGCCAGCAATCACCTCTGTCAAGACTAACGCTCCAAGCCCTTCAGAAAGAAATAAGTATTCAACGCCTTCAGCATCAGGTAATAAAGCAGCAAAAAGGTCTCCTGAAAAAATGCTACCCCCATCTCGTTACTGAAAGCATATTAAAACAACTTCTGGTAGTAAGAAACCTCAAACACGGTTTGAAAAGTCAGTGGATAAGTTGTATGATATAGGTAAATTAGCTGCTGAAAATGAACACCAGTTTGACAAATACGGGAAGTTTATTGCTAGCCAATTAAGGGAGATGCCACTAAGAAGTTTCATCGCTTTACAAAGTAAAACTAACACCCTCATCACAACAGAACGCTTACTCTGTTTGGATACTGAGCAAGGACAGTCTTCCATGCAGCGCTCGCAGTCACCATACAGCAGCGGTAGCTCTTGTTCGACCCCGGCTGATCTAAATTCTCAGACGTCACGACACAGTCACATCAGCTCTGACCAAACACAAGGTCTATACCACCAAGACGAAATTGGAGGTTTGGACATTTTATCCCAAGCCATGGTTGGAATGTGTGATGCGGGGGGACCCACCATGCCGATTTAAATAATTAAAAATAACTGACTGTCTATAAACTAAAATATTTCCAGTTTGTTTACATAAAACAATTAATTGTTGTAGACAAAGTGAGGAAGATTAATAAACTACATTATTGTTTAAAGTAAAATGTTCTTATAAATTCTTGTCCTAGGCCTCCTAGGAAATAGATGGTATAGATGGCATAAGCAAATTTCAGTGGATTCGGTTTATCAAAGAGGAACCATTGAAAGTCTACTACAAGACGACGACGCCCAGGACATGAGGACATCCAGTTTTCAGAATATGTTTTGTCAAAACCAAAAGTTGGGCGACCTAATACACTGTTATCACTTAAACAATTACATAAGCAGCCTGTAGCAATCACAACAGCAAAATACAAAGATTTACAAAGTCTTCTGCAGTTTTTGCCTCCCATCCACCATGACTTTTATAAGAAATTAAGGCGTGGTAAAAATGAAAATAAACAGGCCACAAATAAAAATGAAGTTAAAAAAGGAAGAAACAAGAACAATGAAGAAAACCAAAATGAACATGGAGTAATCGCATCCACTTCAACTGCAGAGGTTTCTGGTCTCACAGAAGAAGTACTAGAGCCAGATGATGACATGGACAGAATTTATGACTTTGATTAAGAAAGTTAAATACATTATTATTTGTTATTAAAACTACGGTAACCTAATTATTTAACCAATTTATATTAAACTTCTTAAAATATTAATGAAGTGATATTTAGTACCCCGTACACATTAACAAAATATGTAATTTAATTTAGGTGCGAATAGATGTAAGTAACATACTTGGAACCAAAAGGGTGTAAGTAAATACATAGTGTAACATAAACAATTTCCATGACCTAACTTATTATCATAAGTATTTCATATTGCACATAGTAAATAACAAATATACACACTCTAATATTATTAAAAAAATATGTCCATAAAAAACCTATAGCATTTTGTATATTCCTTAAACTTTACTCAAGATTTACTCAGAATGTTACTCGTGTCACTTACACCTTTTTGCATCTCGGTGCCTCATAAGGTATTCGTCCTTCCATTGGATTTGGCCGCGCATTAGTGGTGTTAGTTCTACGATATTTCAAGAACGAGTGAACCTGTGAACGTGAAATTTGGCAAAATGCTTTATCTAAACGTTAATAATTCATAGTTCTATGAAAGTCGACGAACTCCTTCCGGGAAATAGGCTAGGTAAGCGAAACAATATTAGACGATAGGGACAGGGTGAATTTTATTTTATGTTCACCCAACAGTTGCTAACGCTTAAATCTCTTTGGGAACGTATCTCTGGTTGAGGGTTTGTAGTTTATAGCGATAGTATTGTTAAGAAAGTTGTTCAGCTATATATTTGACGTCTACGATATTAGTACACAGGAGCAGGGAAAATTAAGTTTAGTTGACCCAACATTCTTGTAAAATAAATCTCCTTATGAACACAACTATTGTCTAAATGTAATTAATGATACATTAGAAGATAAGGCTTAACCACCCGGTTAACTTACACATCCTGGAATACAACTCTCGAACTTAACAAAGCTTTTCAAGATATCTGTCACTCTGACCAACGTATTCTCATAAAATACATAACTAATATCCCTCCACGAAACAATTCTGTTTTTTCATACGCGGTAATTTCAACCACACCTTAGAAACCTGTCTGGTTTGCCCAGATTTTCATTCTAATAAAACTTTTCTTGTTGCTGCAACGTTTTCTTAATAAATACAAATCATTGCAAAATCTAAACGTGTGATGATTAGTGGAAAACCTATCTTCCATCGTCTCTTAGGCTATTTCCCCTCATTTATCTTTATACTAAAATGTCAGAAAAATTGTGCAGATTATCAGAAACTTCTCAGGATTTCACGTATTAATGATGCATTACTATTTATTACCACGCAATAGCGCGCAGGCTACTCACTGTTCCCTATGACCGTCTGACATCATAGTTGTGGCGATAACGCTTATCGATTTATATATTTGTAAGTTGACAACGGCTCTTCGCGGTTCATTAAAGGTTTTTTTTCGTCGTGATCGACATTCACAGCTTAATCATAGTTTTGTAAAACCTTCTGATGCTGGAATAAAATTAATATATCATTCCTTTTTTTTTTCAGTTTTTATTTTTATAAATATTATTTGAATAAAAATACATTCCCATTATCAAGTAAGAAACATAGTCAGGAATCCCATTTTATAATCTATAACTTCAAGAAAAAAATTTAAGCATGTGCTTGTAGTTCTTAAGGTACAGCAAATTTTCCAGAGCATCTGTACATCATTTTAAAATAACTTTGTTTTCTTATTTTTATGACATAAAAATAACACATTGTGTTATTGGGTGGTCTCCAACAATTCTTAATTAGGTTATAACAGTTTTGTGAGGCATAAAATTAATGAGAATACAAAGATAGGCCAACAAGCTCTCAGAAAGCTGTAAAACATGCATTTTGAAATATTATAGTATTTATACATATACCGGGGAAATGCTCTCGGGCCACAGCTTGTCTGGGAGGTATGGAATATTTCCAGATCTTCCGCTAGTGGTACCCCCCCCCCCCCCGATAGGACATCCTAGATACGCATATGACTGAAGTTTAACGCCCGCGTGAGTGAGTGTATTGAGAATCTATTTTTCGGTGAACGGAATGCACGGAGCAGTCATTGGCCAATCTATCAGTATAGTTCTGTAAAGGGGACCATACACGGTCAATATTATTGTACAATATTAATATAATATTGAGAGTCAAAAACTGGTTGTGCAATATATTGAATGAAGTCAAAAAGTTTATAAATCTATTGCACAATCTTGAAAATATGAGTCGTGTATGAGCAGTATTACGCAATATCCTGCGAATTCTCGAGTGGTTGTCTTGTTCTGATCCGGTCTAGTTCTGAGGCAGCTATGGCGAACACTGATGAAAGGAAGTTTTTATTGGAGGTTATTGAAGTGTACAGTTCGTTACCGGAATTGTGGGATAATAAGTGCAAGGATTATTCAAGCAGGATAAAGAAAAAGAGCAGTACGACGAACTACTACAGAAGTACAATGAAAGATATCCGGAAGCTGACAGAAAGGCACTGGTGAAGAAAATAAATTCTCTTCGAACTAATTTCCGGAAAGAGTTCAGACGCATAAAAAACTGAAAAAAGTGGTGCTGGTACAGACGAAGTACTTGAGCCTACATTGTGGTACTTTGATAAAATGAAATTCTTGATTGATTTAGAACCTACGTATTCTGCAAATACCATGTTAAACGATGAAGAGATAGACGGAAATGGATTAAATACAACACCGGTGAGTAGTACAACTGTTTATTACTGTATTATGCAAGTGAACAAATTGTGCATGCAGTTATAATAGGGTCCTATAGTGTTTCATATGCTGCTATACTGCCTTCACCCTCGTTATTAAAGTAATTACAAAACTGATCTCTTACAGATTTAGCATAGTTACTTGCATTCCGATGTCGGATACCTTGTTGGTTGAATAACGTCCCTCCAGGACCTGTTAACACTTTTGGCCCGATTCGAGGACCTCTGTATCAACATTGCCTCTACAAATGTAAATACTTGTAGCGTTTTGTCTTAGGTAGTTAGCAACATGCTAACACGACTGTGCTTAGCTTCTCGACACTTACCATTATAGGTCTTGGGAAAACTCCAAATCGACTAGCCAAAATCCCAAAAGCGTTTTCGACTATACGCTTGGCCCGAGATAATCGATAGTTAAATATTGCTTCATCTTGAGTCAATCCGAATCCAATGAAATTTTCAGCTAGTGCAAAGGCATCGTCTCCGACGAACACAAATAGTAGTTGTTTATCACTATTTGGCAAAATGCCAGGTGTTGGTAATTTCAGCTTATTATTTGACATAGCCCTTCCAAAAGCAGTGCAGCTCAAAACCCCTCCATCAGATGCCCGACCGTTTATGCCTACATCTACCATAGTGAACTCATAATTGGCGTTAACAACTGCTAGCAACACAACACTAAAGAAATGTTTATAATTGTAATACTGTGATCCAGATCCAGGTGGTTTATGAATGGCTATGTGTTTGCCGTCCACTGCGCCAACGCAATTAGGGAAATTCCACTTTTTATCAAACTCTTTTGCTGTCAACTTCCACTCCTCTTCTGATTTTGGGATCTCAAAAAGTAAATTCGTTGAAAATAATATAAGTAAGTTTAATTTTTAATTTTACGTTACAGTCAGGGAACGATATATTTGTTTATTTTCAGATTAAACGTGCAACTGTAAAAACTGGACCTTCCGAAAGAGCCAAGGTGAACGTAAACGAAGAGTTATTGGTGATAGCCAAGGCCACACTAGAATCCCAGGCCGCGCTGCTCATGTTGTGACGTCACAGTAAGGGGCCGGCGAGCAGCGATTGTCTCGTAAGAATAGCATTGGCCGCCAGGACTCACCGTGAAACTTATCGATATTTCAGCATAACCGGTGAAGGTAGTTATCCTATCTCAGGAGTATCCCTTTAGCACAAATACTTCATCATAGTACATAAATATTTAATTCATTTGGAATTATTAGGTAAATGAAATAAGCAATACAAAAGTTATTCTTATTAAAAAAAGTTACTATTTATTGGCTTAACTTATTAATCTTTCTTTTTTTTACAATTGCCACGCCTCTTTTCTACAATTTTTTCCCTTGTTTGTTTGCTATAGTTATTTAAAAGAATATTAGTAAAGATATTATGCACTTTTTTACATAAATCAAAGAACTAACAGAACAAGTTTTTACGTGGAAAAATTTATGAGTCGCTAAGGTGATCTAACATTAAATTGCTCAAAACTTTACTCTGTTGTTTTAACATTAGAAACATTTTTTTCATACCTGTCGCTTACAACAAGTTTAAAGAGTTTAAGACAATCAGTTAAAATATTTACAACTAAACCAGATGGGTACTTCAAACTTCCCCTGTCAATGACCTGTAGATAAGAACTGTACACATTGTTGCTAGAGACTAGCTCTTTGTATTCTACAAAGCATTTTTCACATTGTTTACAAGTATTCGATTTTAGCATTTTGAAACATATGTACCCACCTATGTAAACTAATGCCACTGTCATTCTCTGAGATGGCAACATCATTTAATGCTTTAATTACATCTTCAAAATCAATATCATTAAAATCAAAACTATCACTTTCTTCAACAAGGTTTTGGTCTGTAAAAAATAAATCTTTGATCTCAAATATAATTTATTAGAAGCTGATACAACCTTTATTAGGCTGACAGCTTTCAGTTTTTTTTTCTGCCTCAAGAACTTGTACAACAGAAATATTGTAGCATCCTCCACACATTTGTCTGTACTGCCCAAACCTCGCTTCTAAGTTATCTGTTTGAAATTTACCTATTAGTACATATTTATACTTTAAAACTATTTAATAAGTACTTAATTACAACTATTATAGTCTTTACACTGTGAACCAAGGGAGTTTGAGTGTCCAAAGTGAGTTTGCCATTTCGTTTCCTTCTATTACCCGTTTCCTCCTCTTGATTTGAATCGGTGGGAAGAAATCTGAAAATGACTGACGGACGCCGGCAGAGCGACTGACGGACCTGCGCCGGATGAGTGTAGATAGCGCAACAGGACATCCATTATAGAATACATTTTTTGACTGTGACGTGACTGATGTGACTGACCTGTGACGCGCCGGAACTGATGTGTGTGAATTGACCTTAATCCGCCGTCCGCAATTTGATTTTTGTTTGTTATTAAAATGATATTTACCACTATTGATACTTATATCGTAATATTTTGTATTTCATTGTCTTCAATTAAAAACATGTTATAGCGTACTGACCTCAGTAGCAAAGACGCAGTTACTGACAAAATTTAGCATATTGAGTGATATACATCACTGGAATCGTCTGCTTGAGATCTATTTAGTTTGCTTAGCTAAAATGCAGTATAAATTTCCCAAATAATAAATGTCATAATATAAAATGCAGTATCTGCATTAGTCTAACCTACAAAACTAAGCAAAAACGCAGTATCTGGTCTTCACTAAGCAGAAATGCAGTATCTACTTGTAGTTACTGCACTTTTCTTAAGCAGAGGCTAGATACTGCATTTCTCCTAAGTATCACTTACCAAACAGCTGTTTTTCTCTTGCAGTATCTGCAAAAGTGTTTTGAGTCAGTAGGTTGATCGTGTTTAGTTGACAAACAGATAGAGTGCAGTGAAATTAATTATTTAATTTTAATTGTTTTAAAAAGTGAAGTCATGTTTCGAAAAAGAACTAAAGAAATGGTTGAAAAAGCTGTAAATGCTGAAGTGATTACGTGTAATGACAGATTAAGTGTAAGTTCTAGCAATGTTGTTTTGAATAAAGAAAAAGAGGTTAAGTTAAGTGACGTTTGTAAAAAAACACTGATGTAAGTAATGAAATCTGCGTACCATTTAGTGATGTTAAGTACAATGATGTAGATAACTCTACAACTAGTGAAATATGTAATGTAGGCCTAGATGAAATACCGATTTGGACTGAAGACAACAATATTACAATTGAAAACCTTACTAATGATGACGCTATGGAGATCAACTTTGACCTACAGCCAACTATAATGACTGTGGTATTAGATTCAACAGATAAGGTTCTAGACATAGGCCAAACAGTTGAAACAGTCACAAGTTGCAATCCAGGCTTAAGTGCTCAAGAGTGTGACAACTTAGAAAATGACAGCACTAAGCCTACTGCAACAAGCAACAGTACCATTGTAGGTTTAGACCTAGAACATCCCTCTGCATATAAAACACAGGTTAATGATGAGGTTGTTTTTAAACCAAAGGAAACCCGATTTATTGCAAATTAATGATAAATCAATCAGAAACAATGTTGATGCTTTACCTATAACTACCAATACTACAAGTGCAGAACCTGGGCTTCAGCTGACAAAGAAAGGTCAAATAAGAAAAAGGAAAAGAGTTGAGGAAAATAAAGAAGAAAAAATTTAACAAAAAAAAAGAATGTTAAAAGCATTATGTCCTGCCTCCTTGCAATGAAACTTGTTTTTTAAGATGTTGTAAAAAGATAAGAGAAGAACAAAGAACTAACATAAATCAACAATTTTGGGAGAAATCATGGATAGATAGAAGGACTTATGTATTATCAACTTGTGAGAGACTCGAAACAAAAAAGCATACAACAGGGGCAGAGATAGCTAGCATAAGGAAAAAAAGGACATTCAAGTATTTCTTTTTTGGTGAAGATGGGCAGAAAGTCCAAGTTTGCAAAACATTTTTCTTAACCACTCTGGGCTATAACAGTAAAAAAAACGACAGATTCGTTTTTGAAGTTCTATCTAAAACTCCAAAACAACAGATATCTCCTAATCCTGACAAAAGAGGTAAGAAAAAAACCTGCAAATTTCATTGCTAAGGAAGATATTATAAATCATATTTTATCTTTCCATCCACAGATAGCCCATTACAGGCGGGAACATGCAACCGCAAACGCTGTATCTTCCGAGTGATATTAATATAACTTTAATGCACAAGGACTTTTTAGAGACACACCCTCATATGTCATCTGTGTCGTATGATGTGTACAGATGCTAGTAGAACGGGCGCCACTTTGGCCGTAACATGGGCTCTTATGGAGTTATTCTGGACCAATGAGAAAGCAGCAATGGCGGCTAGGCCACGCCCCCTGCCCCCCTCCCCTCCCCCCACCAACACCCCCCGCCCCCTCCTAGACCCCCTGCGACGACCCCCCAGCCAATGGGAGAGCAGCAAGCCCCCCACCTTACGAGAGCGATGGCGGACGAGCGATGGCGGACGGTGTCATGGCGGATGAACAAAAATTTGTGTCTCCGGCGGCCGGTATCCGAACCCGGGCCCCTACGAATGCGAGACTGTCGCGCTGACCACTGGACCACGGAGACGAGTTGTGCGTGGCGGCGCGATATGGCTGTACGTGCGGCGCGGGGCGCCCGGCGATCAACGAGTCCAATAATAACTACACAGATGTGCATTCCAACGGCTCTTCTCCCTCTCTCGGTGACGGATGCAGGTGCACATTCCAACGACTCCAATAATAACTACACAGATGTGCATTCCACAGTAACCAACATGAAACATTAAATCATATTGCGTCAGCCTGGGAGCTACGTGAGCCACGTGCAGATCATTAGTCTTCAGTCCATACCGGTGAGTCAGCTATTTATAGGTGCTCAGGTTACCGAACATTACCGGAGCGCTATATAAATAGAGCGGCCGACCGATGGCCAGTCATTAACCGTGCTGCTCTTCACTGTGGTAAGCCTGCTTCTTACTTGTTCACTTAACACTATTCTGTCATTGTCATTGTGTATAGCTACATTGTACCATCTCAACGATAGCCGTTCATTTAAACAAATTTAAAATAACATTGTCATATTTGTTTAACATAAACCTCAACTACATTTCTCAATAAGCCATATATCATGTCGGTAAATATGCTAGAGCCTGTATATTTAGTAAACACCAGTGAAACGTATGTCAAAAAGTTTAGACTTTACGGTATGAGAACAACGTTTAAATTCAACAGTCCTCCTGAAGGAATATCTGAACTGGATTGGATTAAGCGGGGGTTCGGAGAAGTTGTAGAGCAAATGAAAGCTAAAGCTTCAGATACAGATTACCTAGGTTTCACTTTGAACAGTTTAAATTTCAAGAATAAAGATCCGGGATACGTAGCCTTTAGACCAGCTGATGAAGTTAACCTTGACGTGTTATGGAAAATCTTTGGAGGTATTGTACAGAGTAACGCTGAATCTGTCACTTCTAGTGATACGTTTCAAGTGTCTTGTACGGTTGTCAATCTGCCCGTAGGTAGAGGTAGAAATAGGCCCGGTAAATACAATAGCTTCAGCGAAGAGTGCAAAGGACGAAAAGGTATCGTAGTCATTAAGAATAGCGATAATCTGTGTCTGCCCCGAGCTATAGTGGTAGCAAAAGCCTATGCCAAAAAAGATCCTCAACTTAAAGCAATAAGGCAGGACATGGCTAAGAGACAAACATTTAGAGCACAGAAACTAATGGCAAAGGCAAGAGTTAATATTTCAGAAGAGGGGGCTGGTATAGCTGAACTTGAAAAGTTTCAAGACCACTTGAAGAAATATAACATAACAGTATTCAGCTATAATGCAAAAGGGCGGGACGTATACTTCAGTGGTAACAATACGGAAGCCTCATACAAAATAAACTTGTTGTTTCACAAAGGTCACTTCAACGTGATAACTAATTTGACAGCAGCTTTCGCTTGCCATTTCTATTGTGAAGCTTGTCATGTGCCGTATGACCACAGAGGTGATCACCGATGTTCTAATGTCTGCTCTGCTTGTAGCACAATCTCACCTCCCTGCAAGCTCGAGCATTCAGGAATAACTTGCCCTGAGTGTAATCGTCACTTTAAAAACCAGCGCTGCTTTGCTGCTCACCAAGGTGATCTTTGCAAAAACGTACAGAAGTGTCTCGACTGTGAGAAAAAACATATACAAGAAACATAGAAAAACACAACATGAATGCGGTGAAGTATATTGTAGCACTTGCGCAGAATTTAAACCCGCTAATCATCAATGTTACATGCGCCAAAACAAAGTACCCACTAAGAATGATAACTTTCTGTACATATTCTTTGACCTGGAGACTCGTCAGGACGAATGTTTAGAGAACGAGCCTGACATCAAGGTTCACAAAGCTAACTTGTGCGTCTCAGAACAGTTCTGTAGCCAATGTATAAATAATAACGAGTTTTGTGAAAACTGCCTCCAACGCAGAAAAATCTTTCAGGAAGACCCAATATCCAGTTTTATGAACTATGTAATGGAAATTCGCAAACCATACAAAGACGTGTGCGTCATAGCTCATAACGGACAAGGATTCGACTTCCAATTCATCTTGAGATATATTCTGGAAGAGACCAAATTCACACCGGAAGTCATTACTCGTGGGACAAAAGTAATTTTGCTGGAGTTTGACAACGTACGTTTCATTGACTCTCTCAACTACTTTCCCATGTCACTGTCCGCTCTTCCTAAAGCCTTTGATCTTGGTCCCGAAATGAAGAAAGGCTACTTCCCTCATCTGTTCAACACGATCGCAAACCAAAACTACGTGGGACCGATACCAGCAAAAGTATTCTATTGCCCAGAGTCAATGTTTGAAAAGAACTACAAAGACTTCGAGAAATGGCACAATGAACAGGTATGCAATAACTATGTGTTTGACTTTCAGAAGGAATTGATAGAATATTGCATCTCTGACGTTGACATACTGGCAAAGGCGTGTATTAAATTTAGATCCCTATTTTTAGCCGAATGCAATGTCGACCCGTTTCTGGAAGCTGTCACCATAGCTAGCGCATGTAACCTAGCGTTTAGGCGTAATTTCTTAAAGCCTGAAACAATCGGAATATTGCCAAAGAAAGGATACAGATTAGTGGACAATCATTCTGGCATTTCTTTACAATGGTTGACGTGGGAAGAAGAGCGGCGAGGTGTTAGAATACAGCACGCAGGAAGAGAGCGAGAGGTCAACATTGAGGGAATGAAGGTGGATGGATTTGATGGAGACAGAATATATGAATTTCAAGGTTGTTACTATCACGGATGTCCAAAGTGTTTCCCGTACAAAAGAGGTGAACCGTTGAAGGAAGATCCTTCTGACACCCTCGAACTCAGATACGAGAGGACAAGAGCCAAAATCGAGAAGCTGTCACGTACACCTTATGAGGTGGTAGAGATGTGGCAGTGTGACTTTAATAAACTAAAATCAGAAAAGGAGCTAACATATTTGGAAAACCATCCCGTGTTGAACACCTTACCGCTCAATCCACGAGACGCATTTTTCGGAGGAAGAACCGGAAATGCCATGACGTATTACAAGTGTACGGAAGATGAGACAATACAGTATGTGGACGTATGCTCCCTATATCCCTACGTTTGTAAACACGGTAAATATCCGATATCCCATCCTACCATCTATATTGGTGACAAAGAGTGCAGAGAGAGGGGAATGCAGGTTGAGGGCTTGCTAAAGTGCAAAATGCTACCTCCAAAAGATCTTTATCATCCAGTGCTTCCAGCTAGAATGAATGACAAATTAATGTTTGTACTGTGCAATGTCTGTGGCGAAGAGCTCAACAACGATGACTGTCAACACAGTGACGAGGAAAGGGCGTTGATTGGCACATGGACGATGGATGAAGTACGGAAGGCAGTTGAAAAAGGCTATAGAGTTGTTGAAATGTACGAGCTGTGGGAGTACAAACGTAGCCACTTTCGAAACGGGCGGATTGTTTACAGACTTTATCGACAAATTTCTAAAGATAAAACAAGAGGCGTCCGGCTATCCATCATGGTGTCAGACAGACGAAGAAAAGGAAAAATATGTGCAGGATTATTACGACCACGAGGGAGTAAAGCTTGATCCGTCAAAGATAGAGAAAAACGAAGGCCTCCGCTCTCTAGCAAAGTTAATGCTTAACTCGTTCTGGGGTAAGTTTGGGCAGAGAGAAAACCAGACAAAAACGCTCATCACCAGAGACCCTGAGGAACTGTTTAAGCTGTGTATGGATTCTAGCGTTGCCGTAAACAGAATACAGGAAATCAACGATGACGTTGTCCTGGTAAGCTGGCAACATTTAGAAGAAGTGGGCGAGTCATTAGCCACTGTAAACGTTGTCCTAGCTGCCTACACTACAAGTCAAGCTCGTTTAAAGCTTTATGATCATCTGGAGGCACTGGGTAAACAAGTATTGTACTACGATACAGACAGTGTTGTGTACGTATACAAAAATGGCTTGTACAGAGTAAATACCGGCGACTACCTAGGGCAGATGACAGACGAGCTGGCTAAAGACTACGGTCCCGGATCTCATATTGTAGAATTTGTTTCCGGTGGTCCAAAGACGTATGCTTATCGCGTTTTTTCCACAAACAAAAACGATTTTGTATCTGTCTGCAAAATCAAGGGTCTCACTCTTAACCTAAAAACTTCAAAAAATCTAAATTTTGAAAAACTTAAAGAAATGGTTCTTAGTGAAACCTGGGTAACACTCGATATTGAAGAAAACAGAATTAGGAGAACAAAGTCCAGGCAAATAGTTACTGTCAAAGAGACAAAGGTTTTCAAAATTACAGGTCCAAAACGCAGACGCGAAGGTGAGTATGGAACCCTGCCTTATGGTTATTGTAAAATGTCAAAAACCAGTTAGATGGTACCTTATGCTGACAATACAGAATTATGTTAACAAGTAATGAGTCTATTGTCACAGTCGAATTGAGTTTGGAGCGAAAATGAGAAAATAATGAATAAATTTACCTCTGTACTGTATTCCCTTTAGTCGTACTCCATCCACCATCACCACGACACCGGAAATATTCTGGTTCTTCATCTTCCTCACCCGAATATCCTGATTGCGAATTCCGCAAAAAACTACTAATCACTAGCACTGGAGACCACGGATGACGCAGAGGATGATCGTGATAGTGGTATTATTAAAAACGTATCAACGAGAAACGAGTATAGGTGATACGCACCAAGAATAATTGGTAGCACTCTGCACGGAGCCGAACTCAGTACTGAGAGCGGGATACGTGGCAGAACGGCGCCTCTACTAGCACATGTGGTCAACACATGTTGTGACGCACTTCCTGCGCTGTTGTATTCGCGGTTCCAGAGCCGGGGTGACGAGGAGGTTGGTCTAAACACCGTAGAAACAAACTTTTCCTTCGGTCGTTACGAGGTGTGACCATGTAAGGTGCGAGGACTCACGCATGTAGATGGGTGAAAACCTTCACTGGACGGGCACCTCTAGCGTCCACCACCCTGTTAAAGCGCTCGGAAACCCGTGTTTACGTCAGCAGGTGTATAATGATATGAAGTATGCAATAAGGCTAATTTCAGCCACTAATCCGATTTATGCCTCTGCAGACTCTAGATTATATAAACTCTTTCCACAATCCTACTACCACTACTAAAGGGAATATAGTATCATACTCTCGGTCTTTATCGCTGCTCGAGAGAATACCCTTGTTCAACGGACAAGGAAGGGAGGTGGGAACTCGTTGTCCCATCACAGCATACAGCGTTGGTTGGGGCTGTATGGGTATTCCCGGTCGGCGTGTTGACAGTCGATCAGAGTGTTGACAACCATCGGTAATGCCAGGGGGATAACGGAGGCATGAACTAGCGTCTTTTGGAGCATGCCACGGTCTACAGCGGTGGAGGGGCTGTAGAATTTAGGGGGTTAAATATAAAAGATTACTTAGATATTCATCATTTGCGTAATGGACAAGCGTCAAGCAATAGCTAACGAGCTACACAGACCGGCTCGTCGCAATTTCAAGAGGCGTGGCGTCACCTTGAAAGGTAAAGACGATTTGTACCAAGCGGATCTTGTAGAGATGCTACCGTACGCTGGTGAAAACAAAGGTATGAAATACATACTTACGATGATAAATTGCTTAACAAAGTTTGCTTTTGCTGTACCGCTAAAGAGTAAAACCGGATTAGAGGTAGCGAGAGCGTTAGAACCAATTTTGAAGAAGCATAAGATGAAGAACTTTCAGACCGATCAGGGTAAAGTATGGTTCAACATTCATGTTAACAAACTGATGACGGCGTACGAAATAAATCACTATAACACTTACTCAGAGCTTAAAGCAAGTATAGTAGAACGGCTCAATCGGACGCTAAAAGAAAAAATGTGGAAACTGTTTACTGCTAGAGGTAATTACGAGTGGCTCTCCATGTTACCGAGAATAGTTAAGGAGTACAACGCGTCCGTTCACAGGAGCATCGGTATGAAACCGAAGGATGTGAGGGGAAAAACACGTAAAGCTTATTCTGACGCGTATCGAAAAATCGAGAAGAAATAAAGGGAAAAAACAGATCGAGTCAAAGTTCAACGTGAACGATAAAGTAAGAATTAGCAAGTACAAGCGTGTTTTTAAAAAAGGTTACATGCCGAACTGGACGAATGAAATATTCACAGTGTTCGCCGTGAAACCGAGCAATCCAAAGACATACATTCTGATGGACTCTAGCGGGACTGTGTTAAAAGGTGGTTTTTACAAAGAGGAACTAGCCAAAGCAAAAAAAAACTGGTGACGTTTATCTAATTGAAAAAAGTATTAAAAAAGAAAAAAAGATAAAGTACTTGTTAGATGGACAGGTTTCGATAAAACAAGTGATACGTGGATAGACAAGAAGCATATTATCTGAGGACTTAATGTTCCGTCCAAGAGAGAGAGAGAGAGAGCGACTGCTGGTGCAAGCTATATTTAAACATAGATATTTACGATGCGCAGTCAGTAACAGCTGGAATGCGTGTCGTGAAGCAGTCTCTGGAGCTACCCGTGTCTAATTTTGACCGGTATGTGGGTGGAGGGGGAGATTTGGAAAAAAGCAAGCACGGTCTTCTCCTACCAAACTCTATACGCTGTATTATTGCAGGGCCTTCTAATTGCGGTAAAACCAACGTGCTGTTCAACCTCTTGTTTGATCCAAACGGCCTTGTTTACGAGAACGTGTACGTTTTTTCTAAATCACTTTATCAACCCAAATACCAATTTCTTGCAAAGGTATTGCCTAAAGAGATTGGTTACTTTCCTTCAGATGACAATAACACCGTTATAAGTCCTAGCGAAGCCAAACCGCATTCCATTATGGTTTTCGACGACATAGCGTGTGAAAAGCATGACAACATCCGCGCTTATTTCACTATGGGCCGTCACAACAATATCGATGTTTTCTATCTTGGCCAAACGTACAGCAGGATCCCCAAACAACTGATACGAGACAATGCAAATTTTTTAATACTCTTTAAACAGGATGACATGAATCTTAAACACGTGTACGCTGATCACATCAATACAGACATGCCGTATGACTCTTTGAAAAAACTATGCACTCTAGCGTGGAATGACAAGCATGGATTTCTTGTCATAGACAAGGATCGCGACCTTTATAAGGGCAGATACCGCGTTGGGGTTGACACTTTCCTTGAGTCACTATGAGTACGCGGATCTATTACTACAACGACGTTAGAAGGTATGCAGATGCCGGTTGCGGTGGTATCAAGAGACTTACAAAGGTAAGCTCTAATCTTTGCACGTGGTATTACGCAGATAAGAAAAGGTTTTTTGCGGTAACTATTGCAGTAGACGTGGTGCACACGGTCATGCGTATATAATAGACTTTGTTGGCGTCATAGAAGACCAGGTTGCTACAGCAGGAGCTTACCGCCAATAGTGCTGTTGATGATTTCATCTAGCCAGCGTATATACAACAGAGATAGGTGGATAGCGTTTATAGCCGAGTGTCAGGAGAAGAATGTACCTATTGAATTGGTAATTTACCATGAGGACATGCTAAACGGTACGGTGCGTGAACCCATGAACCTACTGTCTCGGTTTAGACCGTTCCCCGACCTCTTTGGCAAGCCGATATTGAAACTCAGTAACAGTCACGGTAGTTTGAACTTTACTCAGATATACTTAAGGATGTTGAAGTATGCTTGTGATATACCTTATGCCACTAAGTGTATAGTGTTGACTGAGCGCAGTATACCAGTTAGATCCCCCGTTACACTCTATAGACGTGCACTGCGGTCGCGGTGTTACTTAAACATAAGTTACAATGTAAGTTACGGCCCAATGCCTAGTAGTGTAATGGGAAGGCGGGGTAAACCGTTTGCTGCAGTGAACAACATATGTCAAAGGGACTGTACACAGCAGATTTCTTGAAAATTGCATTACCCACAGTACCACTGCAGTGCGAAAAATTCGGCATCTCTTTGGTAACGAAAACCGGTGAGTATAAAATAACGCAACCAAACCTGTTTAGAAGCTGGCATGAATTTACCGGCGCAAACTCGGATGAGTTTCTTCTTCTAAACTCATATCTGTTGCACAACACTAACGTTGATCGACCTATTCAACGTTTGAAGGAATATATGGACAGAACAGTGTCCAAACGATCAGTATACGGTCGCTGAGATCCCTCAGTGGCGGCACGGTATTAAAAGAACATTTATTTTTAGAGATATGACGCTACGAGAACGCATACCCAGATTCAAATCCTGAGACAGACAGATATTACTACGGCCTACCATTGACCTCTGGTGTTTCACTTAAAGAAGTGATTCGTTACATTAGAAAACACAAGAAGCGGGCATTGTTTTTTAGACAAGTAGAACTGCCATGAAGAGGGTAAGGTTTGACGATAGAGTGGAGGTAAGGCTAGTTCCGCGGTATGACGAGTGCAGATTATTCGATACTTCATCATTTTTCGAACAGATGAGGAAATCCTATATAAATAAACAGATAGCAGGCTGTGGGTTCAGTGTCAATCATGGCGCGAAACAAGAAGCAGCTTATGACGGAGATATCAAAATTAAAGAAAGCTATAAAACAAAAGTATAATCGGTTTAAGCGGGGTGAATTGGAGTCCGAGGAGATGTTTGAAAAGCAATACCAGCCGTTGATCAAGGAATTGCGTGACACCAAGGAGACCCGCACTTTACACACCGATGTCAAGAAGGAAATCAAGAAAGAGGAAGATGATGCAGATGATGACGATGATGAAAACTCAGAGTTTCTACCAAATGTATTTTCTTCGCCTAATCTTCCCCATTTAAAACCATCGGTCTCCACTAGACTTGATTCTGGAGCAGAAGAAGTGTTTGAGACAGACGACCAAGGTGATGGTGGAAACAGCGAAATTACAAAAATGCTCTCAACACCTACGGGTCTACAGACGGCGTCCCAATATATCGCCGACAGCTTTGCTCATCCGTTGACCAGAAAGTACATGCAAGAGCTTATGAAGGATTTGGGTGGGCGTTCATCTAAAATTGACCATCTTTTACGGTCCTCGTTACGAAAAAAAATACTTTAATGGTTGGCAATAAGGAATTGCAGTTTGATGAGGACGGTAGTATTCGAATAGATGATGTGGCGTATAAGCCACAAGAGGGTCTGTACGAGTTGATTTTCAAGCGAATACCGGATGATGAAATCTACAATGACGAAGACAAAATCGCTTACAAAGATATACTGAAGAAAACTAGCGCTCATAAAAGAAACTATAACCCAAATGGAGTTATCAATCGCAACACGTCGCTCAAGTATAAGTATGTAATTTCAGACTTATTTCCAAAAGTAGTTAAGGGTTCTGGAGCTGACAGGAAAGCTCATAGTGTGACTAAATCACTATCAGATCCCGATACGGTTTACTGGAACGATCCAAATGAGTTGTGCGACCGTCTTAGGCTGTTGGTGGCATCCGCTGAAGCTGGAAACACGAACCACAAGAACGAGATTATAAATATCATTGAAGAATTGAAAGAATCAAAGACTATATCAGGTGATGGTAACGCGAGATTCAGATCATTGATGAGATGACCGTCAATAAGTTTGGTCAGAGGCCACAATCTCTGAAGAAGCAAGACATCCAGAGAGTTATGAATACTGTAAACAAAAAGCTAAAGAAAGATGTAAGAAGATTGTACTCTCAAATTGCAAATCCTTCAGAATCAAGCGCTTATTCAGCAGGATCAAATAAACAGCTTACAAAATACAAATGAAGAAGCTATAAGACGTCTAGCAGTTTCAACTATTTCACTGGATCAACAAGATACACACTACCGTACCTCCAGCTCGCTTCCACGCCGTCTTAGATGCTGATGAAAACTCATATATTGACTGGGATAAGATATTTATAAAGAGCAATGTACAGGAGGAGTCTTCATCACTTGTAAAATGAGTGTGGACAAGTTTGGACGACGCTTCAAGCGTACAAAGGCTAAACAAGGTCCGAAAGGCGAGGGATTCAATGTGACTGCCGAAGGTGACTATGACGTGCAGAGAAAACGTCTGAGAAATCTAGGGAACCCTGAAGATGAACTAGACGCTGTTAATCTACAGACGTTGATCAGTAAGTTAGGAGATCTGCAGACCGAAATGATTACTTTAACCGACAAGTTAAACAGCTTGAAAGATTCACAAGAAAATTCTATGAAGCTTTTAGCGGTTCAATTGTTCCATTGGATCAATAGAGTACACAGTACCGTAGCTGTTTGGTAGGTTTCAAGCACACTTTAACGTTGATGCACATACATATATCGACTGGGATAAGATATTTATAAAGAGTAAAGTTCGTGACTCGCCATCACTTGCACAATGAGTGTTGACAAGTTTGGACGGCGATCCAGGCAGTTTGGAAAAGGCGGGTTAAGGGGACCGAAAGGAGATGGATTCAAGCTGACGGCCGAAGGTGACTACGACATTAACGGGAAGCGTCTAAGACATGTAAAAAGTCCAGAAGATGATCTCGACGCCGTAAATCTACAAACGCTGACCAGTAAATCGGTGATAATCGGGAAAGATGGAATTGACTGTCGGAAACAGAGATTGAGCAATATAAGTAAAGCTACAAGACCATACGATGCTCTACCACTCGCTCAACTGGCCGAACACATACCGTCAAAAGATTTAAAGGATAAATCTTACAAGTTCCAGCGCTTTAGATTACATCAAATTGGGGAGCCTAAACAAAACGATGACGCGTTAACACTCGGTTACTTCAAAAATAACACTATCAAAAAAAGGCAGGATGGTTGGGAGCTTGGAAACAAAAGGCTAAAGCTAGTGGCCGATCCTGTCGAGCTTCGTGACGCTGTGACGCTCAACTATTTCAACGCAAACACAGTTACAAAGAAGCAAGACGGTTGGGAGTTTGCAAACAAAAAGTTAGGGTTAGTTGCAGACCCTACCGAAATGCAGGATGCTGTGACAATGAACTATCTCGTTCGTGTCTTAAGTGAAGTGTTTTTTAACAGTTTCTATATACGTCTCGCTCCTCCTGGTGATAGTGTTAGATCGGTCGCTAAAGACCAGTGGATTCGTTCAAACGTTGTTGATCCGTTTTTCTTAAACGCCAAAACGAACGAAAATAATGAGATCGGAAGACTAATTATATAAACTGTGATTGCAAAGCCATACACTGCAAGTCTGGTTTTGGCCACGGCGCGGATAAAATGGCAAAGCGCAAAGGGTCGTCCGTCAGACGAAAGCGAACCATCGGAGGAGCAGGAGGTATTATCTCTAGTGTTATTAACAAGGCGATTGACCTTCTACCTTTTGAAGCACACATCCCCGGCTATTCTTTCTGCGGACCTGGCACATTTTTTGAAAAAAAGAATCGCTAGGGGTGAGAAGGGGGTGAATTTATTGGATGATGCCTGCCGTATTCACGATATAGCTTACGATAAATACAGTGACTCGGAGCATCGCAATCAAGCAGACAAAGAGTTGGCAAAGCGGGCTTGGGATAGAGTAAAAGCGTCAGACGCGACTTTAGGTGAAAGAGCAGCTGCTTTAGCGGTAACTGGTGCGATGAAAGCTAAAACGGCTTTCGGTGGTGGTGGTGGTGGGAAGAGACGAAGGAAAGTTGTTAAGAAGAAGAGCGGAAAGACGAAAGGTAGGGGCCTTTACCTAAAACCTTATCCAAAGAGGGGAGCTGGTGTTAGAAAGAAGAAGAGGAGTTGTTGTTGTAAAAAAAAAATCTCGATCCCGATAAGACCGTTGACAAATTTCGAGTTGATCCACTACGCTAAACAACTAAGCATTCCCAATTTTAGAGGGGTGTTTATGCGTGACACGTTACCTCAAACAGGGCCCAGAAAATACGAGTCAGCTATAGTTAATCTGGACTCAAGTTACGGTGACGGTACTCATTGGGTTTGCTACAGAAAACGCCGGCATAATGTGAGCTATTTTGACAGTTTCGGAAATCTTCGCCCTCCTTGGGAACTCATATACTATTTCGGACCCACCGCTGACATACAGTATAATTATCAAAGTCGTCAGGGGTTTTGATTCAGTTGTATGTGGACATCTGTGCTTAGAGTTTCTCAGCGGAAAGAATGTTTTGCCTGAGCGGGAAAGGTTCAAGAATAACTTGTGACGTATTTCCTCCATACGACACCAGTGATGGCGATTACGTAATTGGATTGATAGATCTGAGCACGTTCAATTCTATTCCCAATATTGAAAAGAATGTAAACGATAAAATTTTATTACGGAAACCATGATGAAGTGATAACGTTTGAGGAAGGTTCTTACGAAGTAGAAGATATTGCGAATTATATACAGGGGAGGACTACCCGGAGGGGGATCACACAGTCCGCTTGAATGCAAATAACAATACTCTTAAGACCGAGATTAAAAGCAACGTGCAGATTGATTTCAGCAAGAAAGGCACAATTGCATCGATATTGGGCTTCAGCAAAAAGGTGCTGCAAGCTAATAAAGTACACACTTCAGACCTGCCTGTGAATATTCTCAAGGTGAACAGCATAAGAGTTGAGTGCAACGTTGTTCGCGGCTCGTTTGATAACGGTGTAGAGAGTCACGTTATTCACGAGTTCTTTCCACAAGTAGAGCCGGGGTATAAAATAGTCGAGACACCTGGTACAGTGATTTATTTACCGCTCAACGTTCAGAAGGTGCACACCATAACTGTCGAGCTTAAAGATCAAGACAACAATTCTGTGAAATCTCAGAGGTGAAACGTTATCTTTGAGGTTGCATATAAAGAAAGTGGGTGCTCATGGGTCTAGTATTTAAGGAGGGTGTGAACATAATTCAGGTCATTAGACCGTCGCGCCTGATAGTGGTAACTTCTGCTAACGCAAATTTTCTTGCGCTCTCTTGGCTTTAAAGTTAACACCGGCGCAATTCGTGAAAATGCTCGATATAGAGAGTCCCGCTGAGTACAATGAAATCATTACCGGACTGGAATATCACACACATAATCCGTATGCTTCAACCACGTTTAATAATAACGATGAAATACGGATACCAATCAGTTATCAGGATTTAATAACAGCTCCTTTTGAAAGCACACTACACGTTGTGGGTACAGTAAGCGGTAAGAAAGCTGACGGTACAACAGATGCTAAAGTGTCTCTGGTTAACAACGCGATTGCTTTTTCTCTTTGATGATATCCGATACGAGATTGGCGGTGTGGAAATTGATCGCACAAAGAATGTAGGTATAGCCAGTTCGTTAAAAAATATATTATCAGCTCGTGCGGAAGACGAAAATAATCTGGAAAATGCATGCTGGTTCGGCCCCGGTGGAAAGAAAGAAATGAACAAATTCTCATTTTCTGTGCCTTTAAGGTTGTTGTTGGGATTCGCAGAGGATTACAAGCGAATAATTGTGAATGTAAAACAAGAGTTGATACTGCTGCGGTCGGCGACAGATGCCAACGCTATTATTAGCGATGACGCAGCGACCCACACACGTTGAAGATCACCAATCTGTACTGGCGGGTGCCTCACATCTCTGTATCCGACTTGTTTCGTGCTAAAATCCTACGTCTAGTTGAAAAAGATACTCCAATACATATACCGTTTAGATCGTGGGAGTTGCACGAATACCCTGTACTGCCGCAAACTGAACGTCAATCATGGACTATAAAAACTTCTTCTCAATTGGAGAAACCACGATACGTGATTGTAGCTTTCCAGACAGAAAGGAAAAACAACTTAAAGAAAGACATGTCATGTTTTGACAGTTGTAAGTTATCGAACATCCGCCTGTATTTAAATACACAATATTTCCCTTATGACAACATTCACGGAGACACCGCTATATTCTACGAAATGTTTGTAAGATTTCAAAACTCCTATTATGGCGATTTAGGTGGTCGTCGGTGGCCTGACGTCAGTCTGGACACGTTTTAAAAATAAAACACCTCTGTATGTGATTGATTGTTCACGCCAAAAATGATTCGGTCAAGTCTGGACCTGTCGATGTACGGCTAGAATTTGAGGCTACGGAAGCGTTTCAAGGCCAACACAACACCACAGCCTACTGTCTACTGCTTCATGACTCGTATTTCGTTTACACAATGCTCAAGGGCACGGTAAAGAAGATGATGTAACGTGAATAAAACACGATGCAAATGACAGAATCTTTCAGTTTCAAATTGGACGCCACGATGGAAGGTTTCACGGAAGATAAATATTGTCCTTGATTTGGTCGGTGAAATCCGTAGACTAATCCGCAATCACCAGTTAACAACAATGAAACGGACGAGTGATGGCTACATGCATTATTGCGAATGTGCGTATACCGCACCGGATTGTCAAGATGTACCAGACACTTGTGTATGTGTAATGATTGACAGGCGGAAAGATGAAATATTCAGACTGTTAAATGAAATTTACGATAACACTGTGCAAAACGACGACGACGACGATGTCATAGAAGATGATAGTGACTATACGATATCCTCTATGGAAGAAGGGGAGGAGGAGGAGAGGAGGAGGAGGTATGTAATTGTATAAGCCAGTGACTAATACGTCAGGTACTTAATGGTTTGCTCAAGGTGTACAGAGTCATTCGTGATCATGGAGCGAAAGAGTGAAGACATACTGGCTACTGTCGCTGATGCTGTGTTCAAGGAGGAGGAGGAGGAGGCCCAGCTGGTGAGTCAACCAATGGAAATAGACAAGGTTAAATCAGTCCGTAAAAGCTCAAAACGAAATCTCCCGAATCTAGTTACCGGTGTGTTTCTAAAGTCTCTTTACTTTTTGAATCCTGATTGTTCCAAATACTTGATTGTAGGATTGTTTGTTGTTGATCACGACAACGGTGTCGGTATCTTGATGAAAGGTAAAAAGGGGAACGTTTGCGTTTTGGAAACCTGAAATGTGTTCAACATTCTATTAGGGTGCGCGAACCAAATCACCGGACTCTTGGAATCGACAGGCGTGCATAGATTCAGTAGTTCTAAAAGCGAAAGTGGAGAGAATATGGTGGTACGTAGAGTATTTGGTCAGCAGTACGTTGTACTGTACGACGGAAAGAATACATTAACTCTGTCCGTAGACGAGTGGACTCAGTTCACCAACTGTCTGCCCTGCGTAACACGTCAAATCAACGAGTTGTTTTTAACGGAGGATCTATTGAGATCTTACGTCGGTGATGTGTTAGCATTGCCTAACAACGGAAGTCCGGACGAGGGTTACGTTGATCCGCCTGAGGCTTTACCCACGTCACCTTTTTGCGACAGACTTTTTGATGACGTCCAGTGCTACAAACGTTGGCCACATTCCAGCGGCGATGAATGTGGCAGTAGTTGAATTTCAAGCTTTTCAAGGTAACAAAAAACCGTTTATAATCAAAGAGTTTGCCATTGTGGCTAATTCATTTCAATGTCAAAATTGTTTTCAAACCTCCGTTTCCTAGGGAGAGATTAAAACAAGAAAATGCGTACAACAGCTCTGTGGTTAGAGAAGAACTATCACAAGATCTTGTGGGAAGAAGGCGATTTCCCTTACAGTGGAAGTGTCATTCGCAACCTGTGCAAGCCGTTTACCATAATTTATACACGTGGTCATGAGAAAGCGAATTTTTTAAGACGGTTTCACTCTAACGTTTGTGAGCTGGACAACCTGGCATGTTATGACAGTAGTACATTATGCAGTTGTAAAGGAACGCATCGGTTTTTCCTGCTCCCTACCGCAACACAGCGGCCGTGATGAAGATGTACGGTGTGCAATGCACGCTGCTAGATGTCGTTTTGAAATCCTGAATAAACAGACTCACCAGTCCGCTTAGTAGTCATTCTGTTCACGGTCACTGTTGAGATTACATCGTGTCAGCATGGCGAGTAACAGCTGCTGCTGCTGCTACCGCTGCTGTATGGGACCTCATTTCTCGAGAGCCCAAAGTGCCTGTCGGTGTGCTCACTGATGCGTTCATTTTTGAAATTTAGTCGCTTTCTGAATTGGAAGCTTTTATCGGCAAATTATACTTTTTTCGTTTGACATGTTGAGAATATTTCAGCATAAAGTAATTTGGACCACGATTTTGGAAAATGCTCGCCTTCCTGAATTCATTTTACGTGAAATGATGCCGAACTTTGACACTTACTGTTGGATAGTAATAAGTCGTCACCAGGTTCTATCGGAGCAGTTTATACACGATTTTGCTGAACAGCTGGACTGGGATTACATACTATTGTACCAAAACCTTAGTGGAAAGTTTCTTCAGGACCATTGTAATTATTATAGTGATGAAGCGTAATGTGTCCCGTAGAAAAACTCCAGTTTTACGATAGGCCACATTGAAAGGCTTCACCGAGTAAAGTGGTCAAACAACCGATTCTCTGCTTGTGTTTCACGAGTCACATTGAAAGGCCTCTCTGAGTAAAGTGACTTGTAGGAATCTTACTGAGAATCGGATCTCGCTCATCCTCTGTAAGTTACAACGAGTCACATTGAAAGGCTTTCTCCAAGTAAAGTGGCTTGTATGAAACCGACTGAGAGATGCTTCAGCTTCAACTGGATGAGACAAGTCATATTGAAAGGCTTCACCAAGTAAAGTGACTTGTCGCGTCCGCCTAGTAGTATAATGTAGATTAGTACAAAAATGTCCTTCTCTCGGAAGGAGGAGGAGTTCGGCATTGAGTTGAGAACTACTCCTGGAAAAAATGGCTTTGCGAGAGCTAAGGAGTTTGGCATTAAGTTGAAAACTTCAAAGCTCACGTGGGGCAGAAAAAACACTTGCAAAATATAAAAGTTTTTTGCGAGTACTTGACAGTGAGACGGAAAGGTTCGGCATTTAGTTGAGAACTTTAACGGACTCGCTAAACGGTCTCGCAAGGAGGACACAAAAAAAGTTTACTTTTTCGGAGGTGGCAAATTTGTTATGGAGTGGCCCATCACGACAGAGTGGGCGATGGTTGGGGCCCACTCGCAAAGAGAGGTGACACGGAGAGGTTCGGCATTGAGTTGAGAACTTGAACGTGTTCAGTGTTCTTTGTTAAGTGAGATTAGGCCTCCTGGGGAAACTCACTATAATAAAAAACGCGCCGAGACCCCTACGGCCTGGCTCAAAAGCCTACCGTGGTGATGGAAACGTGGGTCAACTACGCTGCATTCCTGTCTATATTCAGCTTGGCAGTTTGCCACGACGTACCACAGCCGCGACTACCTCCACTTTCATTCCAAGGTATATATACTACCTGTGGCGAGCTGATCGTCACAGTCACTCTTCGTCTACGTGTCGACGCTCTCATTACAGGTAAGTGACTACACTACACATTTAACTGTTTTCTTTAAGATATTCGACTGCGCTCTCTATTTGCGGTGTGTTGCTCACGCATAGTTATTCTCAATCCGCTAGCCAAGTTAACAGTTTTACGATGAACTCGTTGTTAAGATTATTCGCTATACAGATTGTCGGTTTTTCCTTTACAGATTGAAAAATGGAACTTTCTACAAAGCTTTCGTCCCTGGAGAAGCATGGTGAACCCACACCAAAGATGGCGATAAAAGAGTTGACACGGAAAGCTGGCTACAGGATCCTGGAGGCAAAGAAGGTGGACACTAAATTTGACCGGAAAGGCAGTGATGTTACTCGTAGAAGTGGACAGCACCAAAACAGCCGTCACATTTCTACCGGTGAGATTTGAAAAGACTTTAGATGACAGTGATCTACAAGAAATGACGTCGTCTAAAAAGGTATAAAGTTAGATGTACGGGTGTTAACGGACTTTTGGTAGATGTTAAGATTTGGAAATGTATGTAATCAGAACGCTTTTAATAAATGTAGTACGGTCGTCAACACGTGTGTTATTTCTGCAACGCCCCCGCCTCCCTGCTATTTTTAGATAGTGCATCTATGCAGGAGATGTACCGTCACATGTGGTGACCACATGCAGTTGCTGGTGTTCATAATTGTGGGTCTTCTCACTCAGTACTGTGTTCGCGCCGACTCGGTTAAGATGATATCAGTAATTATTGCTGCTTATTCTTTGTATTTACGTGTTATTGACCTGTTGTCGTCTCCATCACCACCACCGTGTCCCCCTTTTCGAGATCTTCCTCATTCACCTCTTCAACAGTCTCCTGGGGTAGTGTTAGTAGCGGTTGGGAGTTTTTTTGGGACTCAGAATCAGAATCCGAGAGTGGATATTCAACACAAGAAGAAGAAGAAGAAGACGATTTGCGTGGTGGTGGCTGGAACGGCTGGAGAGAGTACTAGGCTACTAGACTTCCAAAAAAAAAGGTGAGTTATTTTTATTGTTGTCTCCGGTTATCATTAACAGATCACTACATTTCACCGTGATAATGTTTCCGTCTCTAGTTCACCAAATACCAATAGCTGAAGATTCCGACTCTAGCTGGTTTTAGATTTTTTTTTACAATAACCGTACGGTAAAGTACCATATTCACCTTCACGCTTGCGTTTTGGGTCAGTAATTGACAGAGTAAGGCGTACAGATGGCCTGGTACACACATGTGCAGTTGTAGTCATTGGAATGCACAGCTGTATCCGCTCTGTCACCATGTGCTGTAATGAGATTATGCTCGCCTACACGAGAGAGAGCAGTCATCGCTCTTAAAGGTATGCCAACCGAGTGGTCTAAGCGCTCGTCTTACGTTCCGCGGGACCAGGGTTCAAATCCTGGGCGGCTTGGTATACTTTTTGCGTCCTCACTTGTCGCTACCAGAATGTTGTAAGCCGTCTCTACCAGATAGCAGCACCGCAGTCGCACACGTACGCTAAGAAAAATAGTGTTACAGTAGGCATACTTTTTGCGTCCTCACTTGCCGCTACCAGCATGTTGTAAGCCGTCTCTACCAGATAGCAGCACCGCAGTCGCAAAGCTAAGAAACTACAGCTGATATGGAAAAAACCCGTTGATCGCCGGGCGCCCCGCGCCGCACGTACAGCCATATCGCGCCGCCACGCACAACTCGTCTCCGTGGTCCAGTGGTCAGCGCGACAGTCTCGCATTCGTAGGGGCCCGGGTTCGGATACCGGCCGCCGGAGACACAAATTTTTGTTCATCCGCCATGACACCGTCCGCCATCGCTCGTCCGCCATCGCTCTCGTAAGGTGGGGGGGCTTGCTGCTCTCCCATTGGCTGGGGGGTCGTCGCAGGGGGTCTAGGAGGGGCGGGGGGTGTTGGAGGGGGGAGGGGAGGGGGGCAGGGGGCGTGGCCTAGCCGCCATTGCTGCTTTCTCATTGGTCCAGAATAACTCCATAAGAGCCCATGTTACGGCCAAAGTGGCGCCCGTTCTACTGATGCTAACTTAAAAAATTGAATATCTCTTTTGCTAAACTTGGACGAGAAGAGTGCGAAACATGTGAGCAGTTCAATTTACATGGTCACACAGAAGCTAATATTGAGCCAAACTGTACAGAGTGCCAATCTTGGGAAAATCATATAAGTAAAGCTAAAGAATCCAGGGCTCTTTATCAAGATCACAAACAAAATGTAGACCCAGACACACTTGTTGTGTCTGCAGATATGCAGAAAATAATTATGCTGCCCCAAGTGGAATCTTTCAAAAAGGTTTTGTTTACCAAAAGGCTAATTACATATCATGAGAGTTTTGTACCTATTGGTAATCAATCATCAGAAAAAGCATTTTCTGTTTTATGGCACGAAGCCACAACTGGCCGAAACAAAGAAGATCTAGTTAGCAGTTTCTACGCTTTTCTTAAGCACTACCGTGACTTTAAAAAAATTGTCATCTGGTTGGGCAATTGCTCTAGCCAAAATAAAAACTCGTGTTTTTTATACTTTTTTAGTTCAAATTATAAACTCTAATGAAATTTCATGTGAGTCCATAGTCATCATAGTCATAAACTATTTTTGAGGCTGGCCACACCTTCATGAGTGCTGATAGCTTTCATCATAACGTGGAGCAAGCATTGAAAAAAATGGGGAAAGTTTATGATTTTGTCTCAGCCGTAAAATCAGCAAGAAAGAATGTTGAAGTCAAGGCAATGGGAGCAATGGACTTTTAAAAATGGAAAACACAAACACAAACAATCCAAACACAAGCTGAACAATGATCCAGAACGCACATGCATGTGTGATATTGTACAGGAGGGCTCTACTATTGCTTATAATTTAGCTTAAACTATAATTTTTTAACTCAATTTAGGTTTATTTAAGCATTAAAAATTCACTCTTTAGTTATGTTTTAAAACTCCTCAGTTGTTCCTCGAGAAGTTTATTAGAAAAATAAACTTGTTTTAAAAAAATTTTAAAAAGGACATATTTATATTTATCTTTCTCCGAAGTAAATAGAAAACAAATTTTAAACAGCAAATTTGCCTAAGTAGAACAAACTGTAATGAATAATTATAGCCTCACATAATATTTTTTATATATTTCTTTTGTTCTCAAATCTTAGATAGGCTTGCCCAAATTAATTACAAAGATTTATTTCAGGTCAAAGCAAGACGTGGGAAGTTCACATTGGAATTTAAAACCAAATACAATGGCTAAGAGAAGGAACTAGATTTTTTGATGACTAAGTTTTTTAAAAAAGAAGACAGTACAGATCCCAGAAGCCTTGGAAAAACCTCAAGGTTTTCCAAAAGCCAAGCGAGACAACATATTAAAAAGAACTAGGTTGTGTTCTACCAGACAACAGAAAACAGTTCTGGAAAAATTTGCCAGTGTGTGATAAAATACTAGTTTTATTGAACCTTTAATTAACTGAAAATTAATTTTATTTGTCAAACTGATTGTTTTATGATAATTCTTACGTCATTACAACATGTTTGTTTTTTTCATCCTGATTAGAGTGATTTTATTTACACATACTGCACTTTTGCTAAGCAAAGCATATTTTGTACTGCAAGTAATTACTTAGCCAAAACGCAGTATCTGACTTATTTAATACAAATAAAACATAAAACACATTACTGAAACACCTATTTTTAAAGTGACAAGCTCTTCACTTTGAAGCAGTTTTTCTCAGTTGTGGATATGGAGCAGCTGCTGCGTTGTTGCTTCTGAGGGCGTATACATGTACGCATAACGTCGACAGGTTAATGTTTTCATAGTTCGTCTGTCTGCCGCTAGACCAACTGGTCACCTGACGCCACTGTATTGTTTACGTTCGTGCAGTCCACACGTGGTGTTGTGGTTATGTTGTATTAGTGGTACAATAGTGACATTTATCTTTACTTTTGTGTATTGAATACAATGAAGAGAGCAGCGTCCCCCTTGAGTGACAAATGCAGTAGATAGATTTTTAGACGCGGATTATTTGAGTGACAGTTTTGTTACGGATGTTGACATTCCTAATGACAATAACGGAAATAATTCAAGTAGTGAGTCGAGTAGTGAACTGATTACAGATGATACAGATTCTGATCCGGATTATTCACCAACTGTTAATGCACCATCTACCTCAGGTAGGCCTAGGTTATTTCCTAACCTGCCACGTACACCAAACGTAGGCCATTCCCACTGGTGACAGCAGTTCAGATGAAGATGTTGATGTCACTAGGCCTAGAGGTCGTCCTAGGCTAGACGCTAATGAATTTAGGGCAGGTGATAATGATTGATTCTGATTGGAATGACACATTTGATGATCAGGACACTGGCTTTGCTCATCAATTTAAATTTCAAGATTTAACTGGCCCCAAACACTGTCCTCCAAAAAACTCAAGTGCTACTTCAGATTGTTTTTTACTACAACTCTGCTGGAAATGTTTGCTACATATACGAACAAATATGCAGAGGAATACTTAAATAAAAATAGAGACCGTTTGAAACAAAACAGTCGTGCCAAGAAATGGAAACCAGTAACTCTCGCTGAAATCAAAGCGTTTATAGCAGTTCTCATAAATATGGGAATCAAACCTCAGCCTACCATTTACAGTTATTGGTGGAAATATTCTAGCCAGTACATCCCCTGGTACCCTAGAATGTTCACAAGGATCAGGAACAGATTTCAGGCCATCACATGCTGGACTGCTCTAATCTACCAAAATCAGGTGATCCCAACTATGATCCGTGTACCCGTTTCAATCCCCTGGTAGATCATGTAAATCGCTTATTCAAGCATTATTTTGTCCCTGGTCAAAACTTATCAGTGGATAAAAAGTATAATTAGCACTAAGTCCAACTCACAACTGAAACAATAACTGCCAAAAAAGCATCACAGGTGGGGTATAAAACTGTGGATGTTGGTGTGACTCGGTCACACACTATTGCATAAATTGTTTTGTATAAAGAGGTGCTAATATTATAAACCTGATATGACTACTTACCAGTTATAGATCAGTATCCCATATGAATGTATATCATGGTATTAATGGTTTCGTTATTACTCAAATGTTTAAACTACCGATAATGTTTTGATTTTTTAAATGAAAATGTATAATTTTCATTACTATTCAGTGTGTATATTTAATGCATTAGTATTTAGTAACGTTAATTAATCATTTTGTTTATGCAGTGCCTATATATGGAGTGGTGGATATACAACTACAATGGTTTCATTATTACTCAAATGTTTAAACTACCGATAATGTTTTGATTTTTTAAATGAAAATGTATAATTTTCATTACTATTCAGTGTGTATATTTAATGCATTAGTATTTAGTAACGTTAATTAATCATTTTGTTTATGCAGCGCCTATATGGAGTGGTGGATATACAACTACAATGGTTTCATTATTACTCAAATGTTTAAAACTACCGATAATGTTTTGATTTTTTAAATGAAAATGTATAATTTTCATTACTATTCAGTGTGTATATTTAATGCATTAGTATTTAGTAACGTTAATTAATCATTTTGTTTATGCAGCGCCTATATGGAGTGGTGGATATACAACTACAATGGTTTCATTATTACTCAAATGTTTAAACTACCGATAATGTTTTGATTTTTTAAATGAAAATGTATAATTTTTCATTACTATTCAGTGTGTATATTTAATGCATTAGTATTTAGTAACGTTAATTAATCATTTTGTTTATGCAGCGCCTATATGGAGTGGTGGATATACAACTACAATGGTTTCGTTATTACTCAAATGTTTAAACTACCGATAATGTTTTGATTTTTTAAATGAAAATGTATAATTTTCATTACTATTCAGTGTGTATATTTAATGCATTAGTATTTAGTAACGTTAATTAATCATTTTGTTTATGCAGCGCCTATATGGAGTGGTGGATATACAACTACAATGGTTTTCATTATTACTCAAATGTTTAAACTACCGATAATGTTTTGATTTTTTAAATGAAAATGTATAATTTTCATTACTATTCAGTGTGTATATTTAATGCATTAGTATTTAGTAACGTTAATTAATCATTTTGTTTATGCAGCGCCTATATGGAGTGGTGGATATACAACTACAATGGTTTCATTATTACTCAAATGTTTAAACTACCGATAATGTTTTGATTTTTTAAATGAAAATGTATAATTTTCATTACTATTCAGTGTGTATATTTAATGCATTAGTATTTAGTAACGTTAATTAATCATTTTGTTTATGCAGCGCCTATATGGAGTGGTGGATATACAACTACAATGGTTTTCATTATTACTCAAATGTTTAAACTACCGATAATGTTTTGATTTTTTTAAATGAAAATGTATAATTTTCATTACTATTCAGTGTGTATATTTAATGCATTAGTATTTAGTAACGTTAATTAATCATTTTGTTTATGCAGCGCCTATATGGAGTGGTGGATATACAACTACAATGGTTTCGTTATTACTCAAATGTTTTAAACTACCGATAATGTTTTGATTTTTTAAATGAAAATGTATAATTTTCATTACTATTCAGTGTGTATATTTAATGCATTAGTATTTAGTAACGTTAATTAATCATTTTTGTTTATGCAGCGCCTATATGGAGTGGTGGATATACAACTACAATGGTTTCGTTATTACTCAAATGTTTAAACTACCGATAATGTTTTGATTTTTTAAATGAAAATGTATAATTTTCATTACTATTCAGTGTGTATATTTAATGCATTAGTATTTAGTAACGTTAATTAATCATTTTGTTTATGCAGCGCCTATATGGAGTGGTGGATATACAACTACAATGGTTTCGTTATTACTCAAATGTTTAAACTACCGATAATGTTTTGATTTTTTAAATGAAAATGTATAATTTTCATTACTATTCAGTGTGTATATTTAATGCATTAGTATTTAGTAACGTTAATTAATCATTTTGTTTATGCAGCGCCTATATGGAGTGGTGGATATACAACTACAATGGTTTCCTTATTACTCAAATGTTTAAACTACCGATAATGTTTTGATTTTTTTAAATGAAAATGTATAATTTTCATTACTATTCAGTGTGTATATTTAATGCATTAGTATTTAGTAACGTTAATTAATCATTTTGTTTATGCAGTGCCTATATGGAGTGGTGGATATACAACTACAATGGTTTCATTATTACTCAAATGTTTAAACTACCGATAATGTTTTGATTTTTTAAATGAAAATGTATAATATTCATTACTATTCAGTGTGTATATTTAATGCATTAGTATTTAGTAACGTTAATTAATCATTTTGTTTATGCAGTGCCTATATGGAGTGGTGGATATACAACTACAATGGTTTCATTATTACTCAAATGTTTAAACTACCGATAATGTTTTTGATTTTTTAAATGAAAATGTATAATTTTCATTACTATTCAGTGTGTATATTTAATGCATTAGTATTTAGTAACGTTAATTAATCATTTTGTTTATGCAGCGCCTATATGGAGTGGTGGATATACAACTACAATGGTTTCGTTATTACTCAAATGTTTAAACTACCGATAATGTTTTGAGTTTTTAAATGAAAATGTATAATTTTCATTACTATTCAGTGTGTATATTTAATGCATTAGTATTTAGTAACGTTAATTAATCATTTTGTTTATGCAGTGCCTATATGGAGTGGTGGATATACAACTACAATGGTTTCGTTATTACTCAAATGTTTAAACTACCGATAATGTTTTGAGTTTTTTAAATGAAAATGTATAATTTTCATTACTATTCAGTGTGTATATTTAATGCATTAGTATTTAGTAACGTTAATTAATCATTTTGTTTATGCAGCGCCTATATGGAGTGGTGGATATACAACTACAATGGTTTCGTTATTACTCAAATGTTTAAACTACCGATAATGTTTTGAGTTTTTAAATGAAAATGTATAATTTTCATTACTATTCAGTGTGTATATTTAATGCATTAGTATTTAGTAACGTTAATTAATCATTTTGTTTATGCAGCGCCTATATGGAGTGGTGGATATACAACTACAATGGTTTCATTATTACTCAAATGTTTAAACTACCGATAATGTTTTGATTTTTTAAATGAAAATGTATAATTTTCATTACTATTCAGTGTGTATATTTAATGCATTAGTATTTAGTAACGTTAATTAATCATTTTGTTTATGCAGCGCCTATATGGAGTGGTGGATATACAACTACAATGGTTTCCTTATTACTCAAATGTTTAAACTACCGATAATGTTTTGATTTTTTAAATGAAAATGTATAATTTTCATTACTATTCAGTGTGTATATTTAATGCATTAGTATTTAGTAACGTTAATTAATCATTTTGTTTATGCAGTGCCTATATGGAGTGGTGGATATACAACTACAATGGTTTCATTATTACTCAAATGTTTAAACTACCGATAATGTTTTGATTTTTTAAATGAAAATGTATAATATTCATTACTATTCAGTGTGTATATTTAATGCATTAGTATTTAGTAACGTTAATTAATCATTTTGTTTATGCAGCGCCTATATGGAGTGGTGGATATACAACTACAATGGTTTCGTTATTACTCAAATGTTTAAACTACCGATAATGTTTTGAGTTTTTAAATGAAAATGTATAATTTTCATTACTATTCAGTGTGTATATTTAATGCATTAGTATTTAGTAACGTTAATTAATCATTTTGTTTATGCAGTGCCTATATGGAGTGGTGGATATACAACTACAATGGTTTCGTTATTACTCAAATGTTTAAACTACCGATAATGTTTTGAGTTTTTAAATGAAAATGTATAAATTTTCATTACTATTCAGTGTGTATATTTAATGCATTAGTATTTAGTAACGTTAATTAATCATTTTGTTTATGCAGCGCCTATATGGAGTGGTGGATATACAACTACAATGGTTTCGTTATTACTCAAATGTTTAAACTACCGATAATGTTTTGAGTTTTTAAATGAAAATGTATAATTTTCATTACTATTCAGTGTGTATATTTAATGCATTAGTATTTAGTAACGTTAATTAATCATTTTGTTTATGCAGCGCCTATATGGAGTGGTGGATATACAACTACAATGGTTTTATTATTACTCAAATGTTTAAACTACCGATAATGTTTTGATTTTTTAAATGAAAATGTATAATTTTCATTACTATTCAGTGTGTATATTTAATGCATTAGTATTTAGTAACGTTAATTAATCATTTTGTTTATGCAGCGCCTATATGGAGTGGTGGATATACAACTACAATGGTTTCATTATTACTCAAATGTTTAAACTACCGATAATGTTTTGATTTTTTAAATGAAAATGTATAATTTTCATTACTATTCAGTGTGTATATTTAATGCATTAGTATTTAGTAACGTTAATTAATCATTTTGTTTTATGCAGCGCCTATATGGAGTGGTGGATATACAACTACAATGGTTTCGTTATTACTCAAATGTTTAAACTACCGATAATGTTTTGAGTTTTTAAATGAAAATGTATAATTTTCATTACTATTCAGTGTGTATATTTAATGCATTAGTATTTAGTAACGTTAATTAATCATTTTGTTTATGCAGCGCCTATATGGAGTGGTGGATATACAACTACAATGGTTTTTATTATTACTCAAATGTTTAAACTACCGATAATGTTTTGATTTTTTAAATGAAAATGTATAATTTTCATTACTATTCAGTGTGTATATTTAATGCATTAGTATTTAGTAACGTTAATTAATCATTTTTGTTTATGCAGCGCCTATATGGAGTGGTGGATATACAACTACAATGGTTTCATTATTACTCAAATGTTTAAACTACCGATAATGTTTTGATTTTTTTAAATGAAAATGTATAATTTTCATTACTATTCAGTGTGTATATTTAATGCATTAGTATTTAGTAACGTTAATTAATCATTTTGTTTATGCAGCGCCTATATGGAGTGGTGGATATACAACTACTTGGGAAGGTCTACCCAGTGTGGAAGGCGTGATTGCGATTGTAGGAAAGGTCCACACCGACACCCATACATGTAAATGTGATGTGTATAGTTAATTATGTGCATATTTCTCTTATATTAACTCATGTGTATGCTGTAATAAAGTATTTTATATTTTCTGATTCAACAGTATTTACATGTAAAATGTGACATATAGTTAATTATGTGTACAATTCTCTTATATTAAACTCATGTGTATGCTGTACTAAAGTATTTTATATTTTCTGATTCAACAGTATTTACATGTAAAATGTGATGTGTATAGTTAATTATGTGTATAGTGTTCTTATACAGGGTTCGGCAAAAAAACCTCCCCGGTTTGAGCAAGCCACTGCGTCAGTTGTATTGGGGGTAGAGATGTGGAGGGGGGATTGTTCCGTAGCGGCGTACGTGCCATTTTTAGTGATCGCCATGGCTTGGCTGGGTGAAAATCGGGCGTTTGTTGTGGAGGACTTTATTAAAAATGGCGGTTCTGTGTTTTCTACTCAACGAGAGTTTCGGATTCGTTTCGAACTTGGCCGACGTGATAGTGTTCCTGATGCGAAAACGATTAGACTGTGGGTGTCAAACTTTAGACAAACAGGGTCAGCACTAAAAAGAAAACCAACTGGCCGACTTCGTACTGCAATAACACCGGAGAATGTGGCGCGAGTGGGAACATCCATCCAACAGTCTCCAAAGCGTTCAGCGGTTAAACATGCAGCTGCCCTGGGATTGTCAGAAAGGAGTGTAGGAGAATTCTGCATAAGGAACTTCATCTGCATCCCTACAAAATAATGGTTGCCCAAAGTTGTCTGAAGAAGATTATGAAACTCGCAGGGCTGCATGTGATGACATTTTGCAAAACATTCCCCCAGATGCTGTCTATTTCTTCTGATAAAGCCCACTTCACAGTGTGGAACTGTCAACAAACAGAATTTCCGCTACTGGGTTGCAGAAAATCCCAGGGAACTCCACCAACAACCACTACACAGCCCAACAGTCACAGTTTGGTACGCCGTTGCGGAATTTGGTGTGTGGGGACCATACTTTTTTGAAGAAGATGGACAAACAGTAAACGGCCAATGCCGATCGCTATTGTCACATGATAGAGACTATTCACCGACCCAAGATCGACCAGTTTGTTTTAGACCATGAGGAAGAAGAAGTTTGGTTTCCAACAGGGCGGAGCCACAGCTCACACTGCTCGGCGGTCCATGGAAATGTTAAGCGAGTTGTTCCCTGGACGTCTTGTTTCTTTAAGAGGAGACATTTCCTGGCCCCCAAGGTCACCCGACTTATCACCTTGTGATTTCTTTCTGTGGGGCTACCTAAAGGTTAAAGTGTACAAACATCGTCCCAGAACTCTGCAAGAACTAAAAGATGCTATTAGGTAGGAAGTGGCTGCCATTCCAAGGAAAGTTACACGAAGAACTATGGACAACTTCAGGGAAAACCTTTGTGAATGTCTTAACAATGGGGGATATCATTTATCGGACATAATTTTCAAAACCAAGTAGTGTATTAAGTGATGTAAAATGGCATCGTATAGGCTATTCACAAATATAAGTAATTGTTCTGTATGTTTCTTTTTTTTTGCAAATGCCTATTGAAATCAGGAAGGTTTTTTGCCGGACCCTGTACAATGATTTTGTTTTTTATTATTGGTTTTTTTTCACCGAGCATGGATCCTGCCATACCTGGAACGTCTTATAATTCTCACAGTGGTGACGACATTGATATCGACCAGCCTCCTTTAGATGAAACTAATGATCCAATCTAGGATTTGGTAGACGATGATTCTGATGTCTCATACATTTCAGAAGATGATCCTAATATTGGTACAATAGCTCCCCAATGGGCTAGTACGACCTCTGGTATGAGCCCCATTACTTTCATTCGAGTACCGATTGTTGGTACCAAATCCAGGCTTCGACGGTTCATGGCACAAAAGAGGCCACACATCCAACTATGGTGTTGGTGTTGTAATAGAACTTCAAACTGGTCTCGTCATCGACTACTGTGTCCTATCGAAGTATTGCCAAGTGTGTGTGAATACAGCCACTGAACTCGGCGCAGAGTCACCTGAATTCGATATTTGGTATGAGGGCCATAAAGAAGATTGTTACAAAAATTACAGTGGCTCTTCCCCTGCGATGGAAACCAAGGCCGCAGAAATATTATGGAAACGATCATTAGACTATAAACTGAGATATCGCACTATCGTTTCTGATGGGGATGCCGCAGTTTTTTCCCACCTACAAAATCTGAAAGTGTACGGTGAAGATGTACCCATCGTAAAAGAAGAATGTGTCAACCATATTGCCAAGCGACTTGGGACTGGCTTACGAAATGTTTGTAAAAACATGTAAAGCACAAGGTATCACACTAGGTGGAAGGCGGTTCGGTAGCCTAAAACAATCGACAATAGTAAAGTTGACAAAATATTACCAGAACTCAATTCTTCGGAATCAAGATAGTGTTGAAAACATGAGGCAAGACATATTAGCAACTTTACACCACTGTGTGTCTTCTGACAGTGAAAACAGGCCACACTAAATGTCCTCAAGGTGACAATAGCTGGTGTTTCTACAATCGTGCTCTCGCAAAAGGCGAAACTCCAGGGCCCCATGCAAGAAATCTGGGTACTGCAATATCACCATTGGTACTGAAACACATATTTCCTGTATACCAAAGACTCATATCAAGAGAACTGTTAGAAAGATGCCAGAAGGGACGAACTCAAAATGCGAATGAGAGTCTCCATAGTTGTATTTGGAAAAAGTGTCCTAAGACAAGGAACGTTTCGAAGCGAATCGTGGACTGTGCAGTTGCTGAAGCTGTATCTGAATACAATTATGGAAACACAATACAAAGTACCTTGATGGGAGCTGCTGGTGTGTCTCCAGGAAGACTTTCAATGAAAATAATAAGGGCAAGAGACAAAAGAAGAGTATTGCAGGCGAAGAAGAGACTGAGTGCAAAGTACATAAAACACCGCCGACAGCTAAAGGTGAGAAAATTGAAAAATGAAGAAACCCTAAAGGAAAAAGAAGGTGTAACTTATGGAGCTGGACTGTTTTAGGAGTAAAAAGCATCAAAAGGTATAAAATTACCTGTTTCTTGTTATTGTTTACAGTATTTTATATGACAAAAAGCTACATACTATGTTTTTGCTGTTTTCCGGATATAATATTTTACCTGTTTTATCAAATAGTTTACAGCATAACTTTTTTATTTTTTAACTTACAGAGTTCAAACTTTGCACAATTGTTCTTAGATACAATATGCACAAACTGTAGTATGTGAAATAAATTTTGTTAATATATGTGTCATTTATGATATATTTACTTTTTGTTACAGAAAAATAAAATCGAAAATAAAACTATTTATTTTAAAACATGTTACTATGATTTAATCCTATTACTGATACTACAGTTTATAGGGATCATATTAAGCTTTCATTAAAAAAAATAATTTTTAAAATATCTCTACTAGAAGAACAGTTATCCTGCAAACTAAAATTATAGTGTTTTTTATTCCGCAACCCCCCCTTAGGGGTGGGGGGTGGTGTGGGGGGGTTATGTGACTTTTCTTGTATAAATTAGTTATAGACTAACTTTTAAAAGTCCAATCATGTATAAAAACAAAGTACCAAGTATTAACATAAATTTTTATTTTTGGGTAAATGGCCCCCTTAACTGAAGATCATATGTTTAGTGCAAAGCTTGTCCACCAGAGGCACTGCTCATCCTGCGTAAACAAGCTGAATGTGTTATGGTGATCATCTAATAAATTGATTTCTACTTTTATCACTCAAAAGTAAGTATTTTTACTCTTACTCTCTGTCTAATAACTTTTGTTGTATTTATCTTAGACCGGTGCAACAAAAAGCTAATCATTTATTAACTATTTAAAAAACTATATTTGAAAGTTTTAAAATGGTGCTACTAACCTAAAAATAGTAGTGTGGTCTTGAAAAATATTTGACCATGTGTTGTACCTTTGACCACCATCAGGTGTTGTTCCTTTGACCAGGTCAAAGGTACAATACTCACATTTAAAAAAAGTAGTAATTAACTAAATAGCCTAGTTTTAAATAATAACACAAAAGTATTTTGTTTTTTGAGCCTTTCTTGCAGTGCTATTTTGTACGACTTTCTGTCAAGTTTTTTTTCTACGCTCTGGCGATAATGTTTTTTACTTTACTTTGTTCTTTGAAAAGGTTTTGGCGACCTTTCATCATCCTTTGTTCTTTGTACCTCATCACATACCAATAGCTCTACGTTAATGCTAATCAAATTGTTAATAATGCTGTTGCTTTGTTTTTAGACAGTTGGAGTGCTTCCAAGATGCCAAGAAATAAAACAGGAGTAAAACGAAAACCAATTAACAAGGAGGATATTGAGACTGCCATTGCTTTTATCCACTCGAAGAAGATGGACTATTGGGGAGGCGTCAAGACACTTTAACCTAAAGAAGCCTACAGTAATTTTCCACCTCAACAAACACCAGACAATCAGGTAGTAGTAATTCTACTTATTCATATATTCCTAAAACACCTAAGAAGGTGTTTAATGAGAGTGAAGAGGAGTTACTTCTTCAGTATTTGACAATGGCAGCTGACATGCATTACGGTCTCACTAAATGCCAGATAATGCGTTTAGCTTATGATTTTGCCAAAGCAAATAATAAAGTCATGGATCCATCATGGACTGCCAGCAAAAGTGCTGGAAAACAGTGGCTGAGAGATTTTCGCAAGAAGTATAATGATAAACTATCTCTTTTGAAAACCTCAAGCCACTAGTTTGGCTCGGGCCTCTGCATTTAACAAAGAAACTGTTTGCAAGCTGTCTTCAGTAACTATAAAAAGGTTCTTGAGCGTCATCCATTCCAACCTAGTGAAATATGGAACTGTGATGAAACCGGAGTGAGCACGGTCCATGAGCCTCCAAAAGTTCTTGCCCGAAAAGGGAAAAAGCAAGTCGGAGGAATGACCTCAGGCGAGAGAGGATCTACCGTAACAATCATTACAGCAGTAAGTGCTTCTGGCAACCACATTCCACCTCTTTTTGTATTCCCAAGAGTAAATTTTAAACAATTTATGCTAAATGGAGCACCTCCGGGATCAATTGGAGCTGCGAATCCCACTGGTTGGTCCAACGAATCCATCTTCTTATAGTTTTTCAATCATTTTATCAACCATGTAAAACCAAGTAAAGAAAGGCCAGCTCTTTTGTTGCTGGATAACCATGAATCTCATGTCTCGATTCCTGTTATAGATATGGCTAAAGCAAATGGCGTTACTCTTATGACGTTCCATCCTCATACTAGTCATAAGATGCAGCCTTTAGACAGAGGTGTGTTTGGGCCATTTAAAAACTTTTTACCACCAGGAGGCCAATAATTGGATGATAAATTCAGGCAATGCTGGAAAACCTATAACTATTTATGATGTTCCAAAACTGGCTGGCAATGCCTACACCAGAGCTGTAACCCCAAGTAATATAATTAAGGGATTTAAAGTTTCGGGCTTTGTTCCATTTAATGAAAATACTTCTCAAGAAGAAGACTTTCTTCCATCAGCTGTTACCGACAGACCATTGCCATTGCCATTGCCAGAACCTGAAGGAGCTAGTAAAATTCATTGTGCTGTAGAAAGTACTCCATCAATAAGCCAACCTCTAAACGGACCAAATAGTCCACTTAACTTACCATCAGCCTTAATTGTAGTTTCTCCGGAAGATATCAGACCTTTTCCAAAGGCACAGCCGAGAAATGTGACACGAAAAGGTCGGCCCAAAGGAAAATCTAAAATTCTAACTGACACACCTGAAAAACAAGCATTGGAGGCTGCCAAACTGCAAAAGATATCTAGACCTAAGACGTCAGTTAGGCCTAAACAAGGCAAAAAGAATTCTGGACCTTGCACAAAAAAAGTGAAAAAAAAAATCTATTTGAATCTCATAATAGTAGTTCTGAGTCGGACATAGAGATTTCATCTGGTCAAAGTTATCTTAATTTTTCTGATGATAGTTGGATTAATGAAGTATCTGAAGAGCCAGTTCTTTCTTTTGAACGAAAAGATTTATCTAAGGGGGTTTTTGTTCTTGTTAACATAACAACCAAGAAAACCTCAAAGTATTTTGTGGCTGAAATACATGAAGTGGATGATGAAGACTTAAAAGTACAGTTTTTTAAAAAGAAAGCCTAGTAGTTCATCTTTTATTAAGGAAGATTACAACATATATGATATCCCAATACAAGATGTTGTGGCTAAGCTACCAGATCCGAAAGTAGCTGGAGGATCTACCCGACTAAAGGATCGCTTGAAATTTGAAGTTAATTTTGAAAACTATAATGTAGAATAACCAGTAATTAACTATCTGAAAATGTTCAATATGTTTTAAAATTTTATAATCTTGAATAAATGTTTCTTTTTTAATGTAAAGTGTTGTTATTTAGTAACCTAGTCAAAGGTACAACACCCCCTGGTCAAAGGTACAACATATTCTACTTTTAACCACCATGTAAAGAAATTTTCAAAAATAAAAAAAAAATTCGTTAGATCTATATAAAAAATTTAAATGGTCTGGAATAGGTGGGGAACATAGTAAACATTATTTTAATATAAAAAAGTCTACATTACAGAAAAATTTAAGGCTACAAAAATACAGAACTGAAAATTGGTCAAAGGTACAACACCTTCCCCTACATACGGAACTTTCAGTGAATGCACTAGGCATGATGCAGCTGCCATTACTGCACATTTACTGTCTCTAAAAGAGGAAATTATGTCTTTGATTCCCAATTTGAAGAAAGTCCATTTCCTTAGTGACAGGGCCAAGCACACAATATAAAAATAAAAAAAATGTTTCAATTAATGGGTGTATATTTATCCTCACAAAGAAATGCACTGGCATTATAGTGAAAGTTCTCATGGGATAGGTGCTCCAGACGGAGTTGGAGCAGTACTTAAAAGAACAGCTGACAACTTGGTCGCTCATCAAGTTGATATCCCAGATTGTGATACTCTTGTACAAGTTTTTTCAAGAACACTGTAAGAGTGTAAAAATTAAATTAGTTTCTGAAGCTTCAGTTAATGAAACTGACAAGTACGTACCTGAGAACATTGTACCATTCAAAGGAACAATGAAAAGACATGAAGTGGTTTTCATAAAAGGTACACCAACCCTTGAGTTTAGACGTCTCACGTGTACTGATTGTGGAGCAGAAACTTGTAACCATTTCCATTTGGGTTCATTTTAGCTTGTAGACTCCAGCAGTATCCTTTTTAATACTGTTATATTTACTTTTGCACTTATATTAAATTAATTACGATATTGGTAAGTTGAATTATTTTTAAGTACTTCTCAAAGTTACCTTATGAGATTTAGAAAGAGGGATCAATCAATGTAAAGGTCAATAGTCTTAAACATTTCTAAAACTCTATAACAATCAAGAAGTCAAGTCAAGAAGAAGGTGTCTCGACCTGATGTTTCTGCACAGACTGCTAAATGGTAGTATCGACTGCCCCGATCTCCTCGGCATGGTGGATCTGCGTGTTTCCAGTCGGAGGCACCAGGTCGAGAGACCCCTTTGGAAAGACACATCAGCTAACCAGCTACGGCTACCACAGTATCATCCCTCGTTTACTGAGACATGGGAACTCTGTTTCAGCACGGGCCGACTTCTTTGGCTCTTCACCCACTACCTTCAGGGAAAACATATTACACTCGTGATTATTCAAGAAATTTTCTACTTGTTCTTTTTCTAGTTTTCTCTTCTTTTTGTTCTTAGGCATAGCATTTAAAATGGATTTAGATCAAATGCTAGTTGGTCCATTGTAGTTAATAGCATTTATATACCTACATATCAGTATTGTTGTTGGGTTGGTTGAAGTCAATTGTTGTTAGAGTTAATTTATTGATTGTTGCTTAGTTTATACTCTTTGTTGTTACTATTTGTGTATTTAAAATAATTATTTGTTGGAAATTATTTATATACATCTTGAAGCTATCTAGTAAATATTGTTGTTAACTTTATGTTGTAATTTGTACTTTTGTATGTACTAGTTGGTTGTTTGTACATTTGTGTAAATAGCACTGACCGTTGATAAATAAATAATTAAACAATTTTATAAGGGAATTTACATAAATATTTGTATTTTTTACACTTTTCTATATTGTTTTGTGGCTCTTTAGTTTTAATAAAAATGTGTTCCTTAGCCATATCCTGACAGTGAACAAGAAGATGCACCAAACCCAGAAGAAAAGGAGACCAAGTTAAATCCAAACAAATCCATGAAACCATCCATTAATGATTATGTAATTGTGTGTTTTCCCGGAAAGAAATGTGTTAGGCATTATGTTGGGTTGATTATAGCAGAAGAAGGGATTGGACAATATACAGTTAAATATTTAAGAAAATCAACTGGGATGAATAAATTTATTTTTCCAAGTATTGAGGATATATCTGTGGTTGATGTTTCTGACATTACAAAAGTTCTTCAGCAACCTGTTTTGGACTCAAGGAATCTCTACTTTTTTTATTGCAAGGACGTGGAAGTTTTTATAAATTTAATGTGAAAGAGTCTAGTGTGTAACAATGTTATAACGTGTTGAATACTCATTTTAAGTTAGTGATTTTGATTATTTTTACTAGACCAAGTAAGTTAGATGCTAGAGTTTTTTCATTCATCAAACATTTGATTGACTAACATTTCATTAAATGTCATTTATATGAGGAAGCACTTAAAATATTATTCAAATACCTACTAAAATAACAAATAATTATGTAACATAGGTAGTTTAAAATATATGTATGTTCCGTTCTTTCTCAAGGTAATAAAAAATACATTCTTATTGGATCCTACATTTTCTCAATAAGCTCACAGATAAAATTAATTCCCCTCCGTTGACATTCCCGTCCCCTCCTCCGACAGTGCTTTCACTCCTATCAGATCTCGATCCTGCTTCTCTAGAGGAGTCTCTTGCCCCACTTGCACAGGCCCAGCAATCTCGAGCACCCCTCGCCGTGCCCGACCCAGCACATCGAGGTAAGTGTCATAATAGGTCTTAGTTTTTGTTATTGTAATTATTTCCTCAGTGCACTTATGCGATAACTGGGCTTCAGTATTTAGTAGAATTTGGAAAACCTAAACAATTTTTAGGCAGTTCATCATAACAATAAAGGTTGATATTTTTCAGCCTCTGGAGATAGCTGTCTAGCCTGTCAGCAGGAGGCCGCGAAGCGGAGGTCGCGAGAGTTCTTGTTGGACAGGTTTCTACACGTCTTGCAGGTTTCCCACCGCCAACGATAGTTTACAATCTATACGCACTCTCCCCTCGAATAGACGTTATTAGGTCAATGGAAATGATTTCACAGGGAATATAATATATCCAGCGGAATGAGTGGTGGTATGTCCACGGGATATTCCAACCGGCATATTAACCCTCCAGTAGGCGCGCGGGCTACCAGGGTAGACCACGGCTATTGTTTTCACTGTAGCTCTTTGTCCCGCGTGGTGGGGGTGGTGGGGGGTTAGGTACCTTCAAACAGGCTCCCCAGTCACCCAGTCAGTGCATTAGTCAGCGGGTGCGTGGCATGGTTCGTGTGCTGAGTCGAAACAAAGTGTAGAGGGCTACAGTTGTAAAACCTTGCCCCTATCAGAGAAGTCTTTGAGCTTGTTGTACAAAACTTTCAAAACAATTCCACACCAAGTGAGTACTGCACTATTGATGAGCTGTTAGTTGCATTCCGTGGAAAATGTAAATTCAAAGTGTACATGCCCAAGAAACCTGCAAGGTATGGAATAAAAATTTATTCCCTAGTTTGTGCAAGATCAATGTATACATTGAACTTAGAAATTTATCCTGCAAAGCAACCAGATGGGCCTTATAACTTATCCAATTCTTCAGATGAGTGACACTCAGAATGGTAGAGCCGATTTCCAACACAAACCGTAACGTGACTACTGATAATTGGTTCACGTCTGTACCATTGACTGAGACACTTCTAAAAGAAAAAAAAAAACTGACTATGGTTGGAACAATAAGGTCCACACGTATTGGAGTTCCACATGAACTAAGACCCAACAAACAAAGACAGCCTGCATCGTCTCTGTTTGCCTTTGACAAAAAAAGACCCCCGTCTCTTATTGTCCAAGAAGAAACAAGGCAGTTGTGTTGCTCTCAACAATGCATAACGACGATGCAATCGATGAAGAAACTGGACCGAAGCAAAAACCTAAAATTGTAAGTTTCTACAACAAGACAAAAAATAGGTGTTGATGTTGTAGATCAAATGTGTTCCAAGTACGATGTTGCTCGTAACACTCGACGGTGGTCAATGGTGGTGTTTTTTGACTTGATAAACATTTCAGGAATAAATGCCCTTTGCATTTATAAGTTCAACAATCCCGAAGAAAAGTATATGCCGAGAAGAGTCTTCATTCAACATGTTGCCTGGGAACTGATCAAACCGCAAATCGCCAACAGAATGCAGGGTGCGACAATTCCTGTGCAAATGAAGAAGAGAGGACTGGCGCTCCTAGGACTTGAAGACAACGCACAGGTACAAACCTCAACATGTCCAGCACAACAGAGTTGGCCGCTGCTACATCTGTCCAAGGGCAAGAGACAAGTCAACGAGAAAAAAAACTGTGAAAAATGTGGCCACAAGTTGTGTGGTGAGCACTCTTCAGATGTTTGTGCAACATATTTTTAAGATTTTTGTTTCCATGTTATTGTATAATTATGGTACTCATATAAAATTTTGGGTGTGTTACATGTTATAGTTACATGGATATACAGGGTTGTCCAAAAATATGTTACCACTTAAATGGTATTATATAATCATTAAGTTTTTGTTGTTGCAGATTAAATATGGCCACCCGACTTACTTTGGAAGAGAGAAGAAAGGTAGCAGCTTGGATGGAAGTATTCGGATCTCCCTCAGTTGTAAGAAACAAATTTCAACAATGGTTTCAGAAGGATCCTCCAAGTCGTTTAACTATCCGTCGAATTCATGAGAAATTTGAGCGCACAGGGGCTGTGACCAATGATTGTAAAGGGAACAGTGGACGTCCCAGAAGTATTCGAACGGAAGATAACATCATAAATGTTCAAGGCACAATTATTAATAGCCCAAAGAAGTCAAGTACGAGAGTAGCAATGGAAACCGGAATCGCGCGGACTAGTGTTTTAAGAATTCTTCACTTAGACCTGGGAATGAAGCCGTACCACATTCAAATGGTACAGGCGCTTTCTGATGCTGATAAAATTGCTCGTGTACGAGCTGCAGAAGTGTTCTTAGAAATGACGAACATAGACCCTAATGTTGTGTTCTTTATGTCGGATGAAGCCACATTTCATGTCAGCGGCAATGTGAATAAGCACAATTGCGTCATTTGGGGTACATACAATCCCCATGATCGAAGAGAGCACACACGATCCTCTCCGAAAGTTAACGTATGGTGTGGCATTTCGAAGTTTGGAGTACTTGGTCCATATTTCTTTAATGCACAGACTGTAACGGGAGATTCTTACCTAGACATGTTGCAAAATTTTGTTGTAGACAATCTTCCCCTACGTATCCTAACATCTGGTTACTTTCAGCAAGATGGTGCACCACCGCATTATTCCTTAGCGGTTCGAAATTACCTGGATGATACATTTGGTAGACGCTGGATTGGAAGAGCTGGACCATTGGCGTGGCCAGCACGGTCACCAGACCTGACTCCATGTGATTTCTGGCTATGGGGAATGGTGAAAGAACGTGTGTATGCTACAAGACCTATTGACATTAATGACCTTAAAGAACGCATAACCACGGTTGTCCGCTCCATACCTAAGGAAATGTGTGAACGAGCTATGGTCAGTATGGTGAAAAGACTTCATAAATGCATTGAGAACGAAGGAATACAGGTGGAATGAGTACATTAACTTCATTTGGACTTGTAAAATAGTGTGTGTTATTATGTTAATAAAATAAAAGTAAAACCCATATAAGTGGTAACATATTTTTGGTCAACCCTGCTCATACAAATATTTTAGCCTATCATCAAGGTTTGGCTACTGCATAGGTTTTGGCTACTGCATTAGTGTAACCTATCACATATAATGAAGTAGTATTTTATCAAAAGAAGGGGCTAGGTAAACTTACAATTATTAAAGTGTGTTTGTTTTTATTAAAGGGGGTTTTATTATTGTAAATTTCAGTACACTTACAAATTTATATAAAAAATATTTTCACAAAGTTATGTCATTTTGTTCACAGGCATTGCCTAGCTCAATTATCATAAGGTTTTGGTTTAAGCATTGTTTACTAATTATAGTTTATTATTAAAGTTTATTAAAACTGAACAATTACTGTATATTATTTATGTTTTGTGTGTTTATAATAAAATTATCTATCAAATTAATGTGTCAAAGTTATTTTGTTGCCCTGAAAAGTTTCAAGTTTTCAATCAATGAAGTTTTTAAATATTTATTATAAAATATTTAGCTATAGTAAGGTTTTTCTGTTAATTTGTTTTGCAAACTATTTAAAAATTTATTCGACCCAAAATGATATGAAATCATACGAAAACAGTGTGAGATCAATTTGCATGGTAAAGAAAATACAAAACTATTTAAAGGGATTTGTAGCTCGTTTCATGCAGATTAAAACGATATACAACACATATTAGTAATAAAAATATTAGTAGATGAAAAAAAATAATTACTTCAATAATGCACGGTAGTTTTTCACGAATTTTATTGGTCTCGTGCTAAGTCTTCAACGTTTTGTACAATAACATTTTATATAGTACATTGTGCTTGAGAAGTCACAATATTTATGTCTTTGGTTACTATGGTTATTCTCTGTTTTTGTTTACTTCTGTATCTGTTTTCATTCCATTGTATTGTTTTATGTTGTCTAGTAACAAACACAAACAAACATTGAATTTTTTCATTGTGAGTTAGTGCTAATAGTGCGTATTGAATTAAGTTCTAATTTATTTTTTGTAATATATTTATCAGAAAATATATAATGCCAAGAGTTGGTAGAGTTTACAAAAAAAAGAAAGCTTTTGGTTGGCATGCAACAACTGGAAATAACCTCAATTCTATATGTAGCCCTGGGCCTAGTACTTCAGAAACAGAAACATCTTCGAGTGTAAGTAGGCCTAAAATCAGTAGCACATCTAAACTTAAACTTGAAAAGCATACCTCAGAATACACTGAATTTGAAGATAGCTCTTTTCAATATGACATTGTTGATTTGAACTCAGTCCAAAGTCTTATTAGTGTATTGCTGTATGTAAATTATGTCAAGGTCAATTGACTCTATCCACCTCTAAGAGAATAGGTTTGGCCTGTACTCTAACCCTCAAGTGTTTTACGTTGTGATGTAACAGCTAACAACTCAAACAGTCCTATGACAGAGGTTTCAATTGAAAATAAGACCCATAAAGTATTTGATGTCAACGTGCGATTTGTTTACGCTACGCGTTCAATCGATGATGGACAAGAAACTGACGAAGTATTTGCAGGCTTGATGAATTTGCATATAAACCATCTAAATTTAGGTTTTACAATAAAGTATTATTATCTGCAGTTCAAAGGGTTTGTACTGAGTCAATGAAGGATTCTGTTGAAAATGCAGTAATGCAAAATGATGGTATAAGAGATATTGCAGCAGCGTTTGATGGGAGTTGGCAGCGACGAGGCTACTCATCCCTAAATGGAGTAGTTACAGCTACCAGTATAACAACAGGTGAAGTAATTGATGTTGAGATATTATCCAAGTACTGTCAATGTAAAGATAGGCTACAACAAAAACATGATGACAATTGTATTGCTAAAACTACTCCGGTACTAGTGGTGGGATAGAGGTCGAGGGTGTAAAAAAATGTTTCGAAGATCTAAACTAAATTATGATGTTCGATACGCCTACTACCTTGGTGATGGTGATTGTAAGGGCTATGAGAGTGTATGTGCTGAACAACCATATGACCCTGATTTCAAGATTGAAAAAATGGAGTGTGTAGGCCACATACAGAAAAGGATGGGGACTCGCCTTAGATCTTATAAGAAATCTAAACCCAACAAAATTTTTAAGCGATGGTAAAAAGATTGGTGCCATCGTAAGGTTGTCAAATGCTGCCATAGATACCCTCCACCTATACTATGGGCTAGGAATGAGGAGGAACGCTTCACAAGGAGTACAGGCAATGAGACAAGCTATACGGGCCGACTTTTTTCATATGGGCTCAACCGACCAGGATCCTCAACATAATTTGTGCCCAGCCTCAGATGACACCTGGTGTAAATACCAAATAGCAAAAATGAAGAATGAACCATATAAGCATGAAGAACACACACTCACTTACCGATGGCTGTGTTACAAGAGATAAAGCCAATATTCAGAGACTTGGCTAATCCTATATTATTGGCTAAGTGCGCTCATGGAGGGACTCAAAATATGAGCGAGTCTCTGAATAACATAATTTGGAGTCGCATACCTAAGAAGGTGTTTGTCAGAATAAACACTCTGAAACTGGGTGTGTATGATGCCATAGCTTCATATAATAAAGGTTTTGTCAGCAAGTGTATTACTTACAAGCTCTTAGGACTAAAGCCAGGCTACAACTGTGTGAAAGCTATGAAATGTCTCGATGAACGACGCATCACCAAATCGCATAAAGCTATCCAAGAAAGAGAAAAAAAGTGCCGTGAAGCAACCAGATTAAAAAAAAGAAAACATCTTGAGGATCAATTTGAACAGGGATGAAGACCCGGAAAATCCTGCCTATGCTGCAGGGCATTACTAAAGTGAGTTTTTATGTGTTTGTTTACTATTTTTGTTTTCCCGAAAACGTGTGTTTAAAACCTTTAGGTACATTTTTCTTATAAACTGTTCAAGCTAGACAGTTGATTTTTTTCACCAAATGTACAAAATACAATTCAAATTGTTCTGTCCAGTGGGTTTTTTAATTTAGCAATTATTTTCAATTTTATATCATATTTCTTTAAAATAATTATTTTAAATTTTTTACATTAAAAAAAAAATTATAATTTCCGATCCGAATAAAATGTTAAAATTTAGACTGGACAAAATTAAGATAAAGAGCCAAAGATTATGTGTGTTAGAAAATTTCAGCATTCTATCTTAATAGGTATGTGAGAAAAAGGTTTAACATGTAAAAGTATAGGGAAGCCTGCTCCCCTTCAAGTGAAGACCTGACGCTGCAAAAAATGTACAATTTGTTTTAAAGAGATTGTTCTTTGGAAAAAAAAAAACGAGATACCTAGTTTTAGTACGTACGTAGTGTTTTCATAAAAAAAACCTAGCAATACACAGACCAAAGAAAGATCAGTGTTCATTGTGTCGAAGCTATAGAGAAGTGAATGAAGAACAGAAGAAAAACCTCAGTGAACGATATAATAAGCATATAAAGGAGAAAGAACAGGTTAGAAAAATCAAAAAAAACATTAAAAATGAAAGCTCAAGAAAAAAATTGTATTGTTTGTGGGGTATTTGATCTCCATAAGCATAACTCTAATTATTATGCTTTCTTCAATTCTGAAGTCAAATGATGAGAAAATACTATCTATGTTTTCCAAAGGCTCTTTCAGTCGACCTATATTTTCTAATACAATGTCTGAAAAACTATATTTAGTTTTAATTGCTTGCTTGAGATTTGACGATGCTAATACACGCACTGAAAGATTGAGAACCGATAAAACTGCACCAATATCAGAGATATTCACTAAATTCATATCTAACTGCCGAGAAATTATTGTGTATCATCTGAAGTAACGGTGGATGAAATGTTAGTACCATTTAGAGGAAAATGGAATCATAAGGTCTAAATGCAAAAAAAAAAAAAAGATATGGCATAAAAGTAATGTGTTTAGCGGATGCCAAGACATCATACTTGCTGAATGCTTACATTTACGCAGGCAAAGGAAGTGACAGCTTAGGAGTAACAGAATCTGAGAAAGAGTTGAGCATTCCTACGCCATCCGTAGTCCGTCTGTCTATCCAGGGATCCAACAGGAATGTAACGGCTGATAACTGGTTCACCTCCATTGAAGTAATAGATGAACTGTTGAAGAGGAAATTGACTTACGTAGGTACAATGAAAAAAGACAAAAAACAAATTTCCTGAAGAATTTCTGCCGAACCCTAATCGACCTCCTGGTTCTTCCATCTATGGATTCCGACCAAAAATGACTCTTCTAAGCTACGTTTCTAAAAAGAATCGAACTGTTATATTAGCATCAAGTATGCATCACACTGCTCAATACAATGAAGAGAAGAAAAAGCCAGAAATTATTTTGTACTACAACAGTACAAAATGTGGAGTATATCTTCTCGACATGAAATGTGTAGTGTACTCTTCAAGCCGTAGAACCAGGCGTTGGCCTCTTGCTGTCTTCTACAGGCTTGTGAGCATAGGAACCATAAATTCATTTGTGATGTACATGACTTTCAAGGACATACCCGATATGACACGCTTTGACTTCATACAAGCCTTGGGCTACCAAACTCATTGCCCCTCATGTACAAGCAAGATTGATAAACACCAACCTTCCACGAGAACTACGGGCGAAGATAGAGATGACCATGGGTGAAGAGCAGCCAGAGACACATCAACAGCCTCAAGCCCGACAGCTTCAAGCCGATCTCCCACAAGTTCCGTCTGATAAAACGGAGAAAAGGAAAACATGTTCTACTTGCCCATGGGAAAAAACAAAGAAAAACTGCATGTATGTGTATTGACTGCAAAAAACCCGTGTGTTTGGAATGTAGTAGAAAAGTTTTGTTTAGAATGTGCAAAATACAAGTAATTAAGATTCTTTATCTACCATAGATACTCGTTTCCTCCTTTTTATTAGTATATTATATTAGTAGTACGTAACAAATTAATTTAATCTAAATGTTTCATAATTAAATTTTAGCTTTCATGGATTTGGATTTATGATAAAGAAAAACAATTTATCTTTTTATCAAATTTTTGGTTGTAATATATGGTATTTTGTTGTATAGGTACTAAAAATAAATATCATATAACAAAAAGAACTTAATTTTTTTAATGTGTGACCATAACATTCAATTTATATTCAAGTGATGTCATAGAAGGCTACAAAAACGAAAACGCGGTCTCAGAGACCAGGTGTTTCCATTGACGTATTCATGCAAAGTACGAGAAAAGGGCACTGAACTCTGAAACCAGTGCCTTACGGGATGGCCCCAACATCTGTGAGACCCGTATAGTACTGTATGCCAGAGGAAACCGCACTAAGATATGCTCAGCCCCCAGCGCCAGGTCCCGCTGAGATTACACAAGGAATTGGTATTCACGGATTTCTTTTCAGTCTTTTATCAGTGCTAATTTAATTGTTTTTCTTAAATTTTCTATGCTTCCTTGTACTTAAAATATAGTTTTATTGCTTATTTTTTGTGTTAAATAACTTGTTTAACAAAATATTGATTTTTACTTTGAATTCAGCAAAAGTTGTACTTTAAAGGCAATTCAGATACAACGATAAGTTCATTAGAAACACTATTTTATATAATCATCTTTATTGTATAGGGTCATCAATTACTTCACCATCATTACCCCTGTCCTTACAAGCACCATCAACATTAGGTCATCAGTAAAAAGGTCCACGTCAACCGACTTAAAACCGGTGAAGCACAGGTAAGTGAACTCATCAATCACTTTATCTTCTCTAGCTAGTTTTTTTGGAATTATCAATTGTTTGCTGCTCCATTATGTTATAGTATATAATAACCAAACTAAAATCGCGTAATCAAAGCGTATCATTAATTCTGTATGAATACATGAGAGAATGAGTTTTTTTGACTATGAATTTTCATTCTGTTCTTGATTACTATTACAAAATAGAGAAGACTCGTGGTATATCCAGGTTAGCTATAAGATTGTGTTTTGGGCCTAAGAAAATATGAGGATTGTTTTGTATAATTAGGTCAATTCATTAATTTCCAAGTTGTTGGGCTTTATCCTGTACAATTCTTCAAGGCAATATCTGGTGTAACTATTAAACTCATATACTTCTTTAGTGACAATATCTTAACATTAATAGAATTTACGATTGTATTTAAACGAGATTACCATCTCATTACCTCTAATAATTATTTGAGGCAGGAAAAAGAAGAGGCGACTTTTTGTGAGAGAAAGTTTGTTGGCAAAAACCTAAACACAATTGATAAGTTTAAAATTTGATTAAGTTTGGTAAGAAATTCTATAAGAATATTGTTTTTAAATTTCTATATTGTTTGTCATTCCAACATGTTTGTCTCATTGCAGCCGGCCATCTGGTAACTCTCAGATCCAGGAGGGCAGTGGTGTTGCCAAGATTCTGGCCTCGAGAGGGGTCACTGTAAGTAATTATTCTTTGTGTGAAGCTCATTATTAATGATTGATGATTTGAAAGGATAACAGAATTATGGACACCAGTCATCATTGTGTCACCCATCATAAAAGACAGAAGCAGACGTTCATTTACATGCTATTATGCATATTCAGCTGCAATATTGAAATTTATTTCAGGAGGATCTGGGAGTCCTCTATAATATGTATTAGAGCTGTGTTGGAGCATAGACAACTCTTGTACAATAGTTTTAACATGTTGACTGTGGCAGAATCCCTAGAGTGCACATCAGATTAACAGTAGTTGTTCTCACTCAGTATATAGCCACAGTGAAGGTGTTACATTGTGGTGCGATGGCGACTTTTTATTATGTCCAACTGACTGAATTTCATAATATTATGTAACCAATAATCTTGTTTTATTTTAATTGTAATATGATATTTCTCCCAGTAATACGAGCAAATATTTGGCGACTGTTGCAGATGACCCGTGATGTGTGTACCCGTGTGCAGGAGAAGGCCTCTCCAAGCCAACACAACCTCACCGCTAGACAGGTAAGGGTCAGTACCATTTTCCTATCAATTATTACAAACAAGTTTTTACAGTATTGTAATTGTATATTTAAATAAATATACCAGGTGATTTTCACATAAAATTGTGTCAAATTGACTATGGAATGTGGTAACACACAGAAAAAGTTTAAATAAATCCAAAAATAAAATAAAAATAAAATGATATATCGGATACTAAGGGTAAAATTCTAACACTTAAGCATAGTTTTAAATTGTATAACATTTTATAAACGGATATATCAATATAAAAAAGTTAAATTAAATTACATTGGATTTGTTGGAATTTTGGCAATTAAAAAAAATACTCTAAAAATTACCAGTAATTATTATAAATTAATCGCAATAAAAAAATTTCTGATTGAAATTTTTGTTAAACCATGTGTTAAAAAATTTTAAGATTAATGTTCTCTCCAAAATAAAAATTTATTGATCTATCATTTATAGTTTTGGAGAAAATGTTGCTTATTTACCAACAAAATTCATTTTCGGAAAAAAAAGCCATTTAATTGGAACATCCATTATCTTAGCAAGTAAATTTACTTTATAAGTGCATTCCTGCACTATATGAGGGATTGTCTGCTTCCTCCGTTTCATAGTCGTCTTTATCCTCTTTTTTGCCAGTGTAGTCTGTCTTCGACAATTTTTTTCTATTTCATCGACGGCTTTATTCGCTTTTTTGATGCGTAGCATGTCCAGGTCTTGAAGCACATACACACAGTTTACCCCAGGTACAATCCCTAATTTAGCAAACACTTCGCATCTGACTATATTGCCTTTGTTTAAGACTGCAATAGCATCACATACCCCTAATTCTAGAGTTGATAGCATGACAAAAGTTCGCTTGGGAATACGAGATCAAATCATGTTATTGAGCGATTAACTTTGGTTCTGTGTACCGCCATGCAAACACCTCTTCAACAGTTCATTATTGCTAAGGTCCCTGAAAATGGGCTTAATTTCCTCCATAACCACAGCTGGAAGGTGAAAGTGCTCTTTGTGTTGGTATGCTTCCTTATTATGGACTGATTTCTGAAACTTGCACCACGTCTCATGATCTTTAGGGCAAAGCCCATGTGCTGGCTGAGAATCAGAAGAAATAAGGTGGTAGTATACTGCCCAAACAGCTTGTTTCATCTTAGTCAGACTATCAACATTTCTCCTGATAGCAAGTCCATAATAGGTAGTGATCTATTGGATCGCAGAATCTGTCAACCTTCCCCGGCCACCAATTGTCTTATCATCTGAAAGTTTCTGTTTGCCACGTTTCGTTTTCAGTGTTCGCAACCGGGCACCCATTCTCTTTTTTTTTCATGGCCCACACAGCAAGGGCAGAATAAGAATGAGTGGCTATTCTGTTTAAGACTAGTTCAAGGAAGCGAGCCGATGGCATTAGCACGTATGGAATGTATTTATCCCAATTTCTACTGTCTTTGTTAACATAATGGGACACCATAGCGGCAATTGTACTATGTTGCCTCTCACATAGTCCATTGCTCATCGGATGCATAACAGTTGTCTGAATTTTGGAAATTTTCATTAACTTGCACACTTCTTTAAGCAATTTTGAAAGGAAATTTGCACCACAATCAGTTAGTAAATATTTTGGTACTCATAATCTAGTACAATATTAGTAACAAAAGCCTTTGCAATCGACTCAGCTGTTTGGTCGGGTATCGATACTGCTTCAACCCATCTAGTTGCATGGTCAATAAAAGTCAAAAGATAACGATTACCATTTCCGGTGACCACTAATGGTCCGACTATATCCAGTGTAGTTTATTTTTATTTATTGGTACTCAGTGTAGTTTATTTTTATTTATTGGTCAGAGAAATTGTGTAAGCGGGAAAGTTGTAGATTATAAACTGAATTTATTTTTTTATCTAAAAAATTTTTGACCAAAATGTATGATTTATTTTTTATTTTTTATTATTTTTTTTTTATAAGGGGCAAAAAACGCTGAGGTTATCATTGCCCTCAAGAAAGAATTGGACACCTACTTGTATCTGGTAGTGTCAATTAGGTACATATAGATTACATTGTATATAACAAAAATAGGAATTACGACAAATAGGTGAGTAAATAATTTATACTTAAAACCAGATAACAATAAATATAACAAGGGAAAGACTGTAGAGAGGTCTTAACCTATATAGGGACTAAAAGATAAATAGAACATAAATAAGGACAAGGTACATAACAGTGTTAAATAAACTGTAAAAACTTAACACAATTTACTGCCACCAAGTTAGCTGTAAAGGGGCTAATTTGGCAGCTGTCAAGATAATGATACATAAAATAAATAATAAAATTTATAAATATTAACAACAATAGATAATCTGAATAAATAAGTTTAACATTAAATTATATTTTATTAATCAGCGACGTTGCATTCAGAAAACACAGCAATCTTTGAATTGCCGTCTCGTCATCACAAAAAATATCGTTCAACGAAGCCGGCAGATTCGAGTTGCGCCTATGTACCGAGTAGCGAGGGCAGTCAACAAGCATATGTTCAACTGTAATAACAGTGTCGCATGTGTGTCGCAGACCGGTGGATCATCTCTACTCATGAGGAAGCCATGTGTGAGAAGCGTGTGGCCTAGCCGCAGGCGACACAACACAACCTCCTCACGACGACTCGGGCGGTTCGCTGTTTCCCAGAGTCCAACGCAGTCTTTAATAAGCCGTAACTTGTTGTTGACGACTGCCCGCCAATCGCTATTCCATTTGGCTTTCAGTTTGCCCTTCACTACCGGGGTAATGTCGGAAGAAATCATCCGTGCGGTGTAAGGCTGAAGTTGTAATGCTTCCTTAGCTCCTCTATCTGCCAGCTCGTTTCCGGATACTCCAATGTGACCAGGTACCCAGACAAGAAAGACAGCAACACCTTCGGACTGAAGGGAAGACAAAGAATGCCATATTTCACGGATGATGATGTGTTTGGAATACATATCGCTGATGGCTTGTATACCACTAAGGGAGTCGCTGCAGATAACCAATTTTTTAGTCATAGGAAACGTTATATTTAGGGCCTTTTGGATGGCTGTTAATTCGGCCGTGAAAATGGAAGAGTCGTTGGGGAGACGGAATCCGTATCGTCTTACCCCAGTGACGAAAGCACATCCAGTTCTACAACGTTCCTTTGACCCGTCAGTATAGACAACATCGCAAGGTGCCAGGCTGCCTAGTATTTGACGGAATTCTTGTTGGTAGACTGTTTCTGGAGTGGAGACTTTTTTAAACCTAGAGAGATTTAAAATAGTTGTAGGCATTGAGACGCTCCAGGGTGGGATATCACATTGATGAACGACTTTAAACTGGTAATCGTTTAGGCCTATTTCATAAGCGTAGGATTTGGCCCTAACGCCTAAGGGTGAAGGAAGATTTGGTCTCGCTAGGAAAGAATTATAGAGTGGATTTCGCAGGACCGGTTCAAACGCAGGGTTTTCTGGCTTCCCTGAAAGAGCGTGAACATAGTTTAGGGACAGTTGTTGTCGTCTATGCGAAAGAGGGGGTTCTCCCGTTTCTGCGAGAAGACTGTTAATAGGAGAAGATCGAAAAGCTCCAGTGACCAGTCTTAAAGCAGAATTATGGACTGGGTCAAGCATTTTGAGAGCACTGGGTCTTGCGGACCCATATGCTTGACATCCATAATCTAGACAGGAACGGATGGTGGCTTTGTAGAACCTGAGCATGCATGTCCTGTCAGCCCCCCATTTTGTTCCGCTTAAAGCTCTCAGTATGTTCAAGCGTTTCACGCATCGATCTTTTAGGTCTTTCAGGTGAGGCACCCAAGTTAGCCGGGTATCAAATGTAAGACCCAGGAATCTGATGTTGTCACAGGTAGTGATTCTCTGACCCAGCAAAGAGAGCGTTGGCTGCTCAACGGTACGCATTCTGGAGAAAACGATTGCTTTTGTTTTAGGTGGCGAGAAAGAAAAACCCGTCACTCCGCACCACTGCCCAAGGCTGTTGATGGTAAGCTGTAAAGCTCTCTCCCCCACCGCTAGCCTCTTTGTAGAGATGTAAATAGAGAAATCATCTACAAACAAAGAACAGCGCACAGGAGGGGTAACGCAGGACGATATGTTATTGATTGCAATGGCAAACAGAGTGCAGCTTAGAACGCTACCTTGTGGAATACCATTTTCCAGCGTGAAGGAATCGGAAATGGTTGTCCCAAGTTTGACCTGTATGGTTCTTTCCGACAAGAAGCCCTGTATGAAAGAAACCATGTGGCCCCCTACACCCCAAGATATTAAAGCATTTAATATCCCCCTTCTCCAAGCTTTGTCATAAGCCTTCGAAATGTCGAAGAATACCGCGATCAACTGTTTTCTTTCAATAAAAGAATTCAGGATTGCCGATTCCAAGGCAAGTAGATGGTCACTTGTAGACCGGCCTTGTCGGAATCCGCACTGGGAAGGTGAAAGAAGATTATTTTTCTCCAGAAACCAAACAAGGCGTCTGTTGACCATCCTTTCGAATACTTTGCAGAGACTGCTAGTAAGCGAAATTGGTCTATAGGCTCCTGGAGAAGCCTATAGACCCCGGTTCTATCTTGGCCCGGTTTTTGGAGAGCGATAATGTGTGAGCGACGCCAAGAATTAGGGAATGTGTTTTCTAAATATATTCTATTATATAATTTCAGAAGATCTTGTTTTCCATCCTCCGTCAGGTTCCGCAACATGGCATAATGTATGTTATCGGGACCTGGAGCAGAATTTGATGTCGCCTTTAGTGATGAATCAAGTTCATCAATGGTAAAGGGAAGGTTTAAAGGAGAGTTATTATTAATATTTAAATTTAGAGGATGTCTTTCTGTATTTGTTTTGAAATTTTGAAACTCCATATTGTAAGATGACGTTTTTGAAATTTCCGCAAAATGTGAGCCGAGTAAATTGGAAACTGTCAAGGGATCAGTTACCACATCGGTACCATTTTTCAGAGCAATAAGAGAAGGTGGGGAGGTCTTGCAGCAAACAGATCGAAGCTTCCTCCAAACATCAGATGCAGGAGTTGTTCGTTTTATTAGATCTGTGTAGTCCAGCCAGGACTGCCGCCGTCTCTGTCTAAAAACCTGTCTTGCTTTTGCCCGTTGCTCTTCTGTACCTACTTAAATTTTCTTCATTCGGTGATCTGTTGAACTGTCTTAAACATTTTCGACGTTCCTTTAGAGCCGCCGAACATTCTTCAGACCACCAAGAAACCTGGCGTTTGTTTGGTGAACCTGAGGATTTTGGAATGCTTCGCTCTGCGGATGTTATAATATTAGATGTAAATAATTCAGTGGCTGTATTTATGTCGTTTAATTCGATATTAGTAGTTTGAGAAACTATGTTCTTTTTGTACTCGTTTCCAGTCAGCCCTCTTAATTTTCCACCTGGGACACCTGCCTATCGAAGACGGAAAGGATTGAAAAGCCACGGCAATGGGCGCATGGTCACTCCCTGACAGGTCGGGAAGTACGGACCAATGCACTCGAGTTGCCACGACCGGACTGCAGATTGACACGTCAATTGCCGACCATATGCCAGTCCTAGGGCACATGTAAGTGGCCGACTCGTCATTGAGAACGACCCGCTGCCACTTCATCCCACAATCCCGCAACCATATTACCCCTCCGATCAGAATGGTTGGAACCCCAAGAGCGATGGTGTGCATTGAAATCACCAACCATCAAGAAAGGAGAAGGGAGTTGGCTGTACAGATCACGTAGATCATCAAGAGATAAATCAAAAGGGGAAGGTGGAATATATATGGAGCAGATGGTTAATTTAAAAGGAACATCAATTGATACTGCTTACTGCCTGGAGGTTTGTGACGATGTTCAAGGCTCTAGCATTAACAGAAGAATCTGCTAGAATAGCCACACCTCCACAGGCAATTTGTTGGTGATGATCTAGGCGAAAGATGTCATAACCATTTTGTTTGAAATGAGTAAGAGGAGACAATTTAGTCTCTTGTAGGCAAATAAATTTAGGTTTTCTTGTCTTTATAAGTAGTTTTAAGTCTTCAAAGTGGCTTCTCAAACCATTAATATTCCATTGTAACAGCATTTTATATTATATTATATATTTTATTTTGTGCTAGTTCATCGTAATTTTTTTTCTTTGCTTAGATACAGGACGGAAGTTACCATGAACAGTTTGGAACTCTGTCTGCATCTCCAAAGGGTCCTCAATCATATCATCATCAAGTGATAATTGTGAGGATCTGGACGAGGATGAGTTAGTCTTTTTTACTAGGGATTTTGATCTATTTTCTGATTTTGTTTCTATGTTCTTTTTAAGTTTGTCGGTGAGTTTTTTCCTCTTTTCCAAAGATAAGGTGGATTTCGTATTTTGTTGCACCTTATCTCTGAAAGTAGAAGTAGCTGTTTGGGCGAGCTTGAGTCTGTGTGTTGGACTTAATATGGGGCGTGTGGACTGCTTGGGAAGGCTTACTGGTGGATGCCAACGGATGTTGTCCGGTACCGGCTGCAAGCTGTTTAACCAAAGCGGCAACCTGCTCTGTTAATTTGAGAACCATACCCTCCAAGGCGGTACATGACGGGCACTGTGCGGATTTGGACTGGGGCTGAAGCAGCTTCGGAATACGAGACTCCCTTTTTAGGGGTTGGAGCGATTCTTCTCCTATACTCTTTACGGGCTTCGTTAAAGGAAAGTTTGTCTATAGTAACTATCTTCAAAACTTCCTTTTCCTCTAAGTAAACTTTGCATTCCTTAGAGGTCGCCGCGTGTTTACCCTTGCAGTTCACGCATCTGACGTCGTTCTTGCATCCGTCTTCTTGGTGGCCTTCATCGCCGCAACGGGAACATGTCTCGGGTCCCGAGCACGTCTTAGTAGAGTGCCCGAATCTCTAACAACGGAAACACCGCTGCGGATTTTTGAAGTAGGGCCGTACCGTCAAGGATAAGTATCCAGCCTTAATAGTTTTGGGGGGTTGGGGAAATGCAAAGGTCAGAATTAGACCAGGAGTAGGGACCTTTCTCCCATTCTCCGTTCGAAGCATTCTGACCACATCGGTTTACCATTTCACACTGCAGCTCGTCCTTGATTTCTTCCTCACTACACTCCATCAGGTCACGGCAGAAGACGATCCCCTTGGAGGTGTTCAGTGAGGAGTGCGGTTGAACGACGACTTCCACCTGATCGAAAAAAACTCGTCATCTGAAGGAATTTTTTGGCTTGGATGTGGTTCGCTGCCTCCACCAAGATAGTTCCATTCCTCAATTTGCTCACAGCTTTAGGTTGACCGCCTGAGGAAACAAACGCTTTGTTAATAAGGAAAGGACTAACCTTCGTTAGAGTTTTGCCCTCATCCTTGTGACTAACGATTAGATATAGTGGAGTTGGAACGTTCATATTTTCAGCTCTTACTTTTTCTTCCACTTTCCTTTGTTTGATATACGATTCATTTTCAGAATCTGACAACTGTCGCTTTTTCTCTGGATCGTTGTCTCTTACTCCGAATTCTTGCCCTAAGGGTGGGGTGGTTTGAGTTTCCATAGATAAGGTCACCAGCGCATCGTGTTTAGTAGTGCGGGCCGATTCACCGGGAGCGGGCATGCCCTCGGGTGTCCCACAAACCGTAGCTTGGGGGACAACCCTACCTCAGTTCCCCGAGGCCCGGTTTCCATCGATTACCAAGTCGGGAATACGCGCACAACTTGGACTCGCACGTGGCAACAGGGGCTCCGACACCCCTGCCTACTGAACACTTCCTGACCAAGGACCGAAGTGGCTGGCTTCTGAACCAGTACATGACTTACGCCTCGGCAGAGACAAGCTCACATCAGCTCTCACCGACACCAGATAGGGCACCTAGTGCCGGCTTAAGCACTCCCAGCGAGCCATGTACTGGAACGGTCAGAGGACGGGTACTTAAAAGACCCTGGAGGGGGATTTGGTAGGAATAAGGGAATGGTTAGGTGGGAAGAGGCAGTTTAACGTCATACCCAGGACAGACATATTTTTGGACAACCCTGTACAATATTTCTAAATGATACTCATACAAATATTTTAGCCTAACATCAAGGTTTGGCTACTGCATTAGTGTAACCTATCACATATATAATGAAGTAGTATTTTATCAAAAGAAGGGGCTAGGTAAACTTACAATTATTAAAGTGTGTTTGTTTTTATTAAAGGGGGTTTTATTATTGTAAATTTCGGTACACCTACAAATTTATAAAAAATATTTTTACAAAGTTATGTCATTTTTTTCACAGGCATTGCCTAGCTCAATTAACGTAAGGTTTTGGTTTAAGCATTGTTTACTAATTATAGTTTATTATTAAAGTTTATTAAAACTGAACAATTACTGTATATTATTTATGTTTGTGTGTTTATAATAAAATTATCTATCAAATTAATGTGTCAAAGTTATTTTGTTGCCCTGAAAAGTTTCAAGTTTTCAATCAATGAAGTTTTTAAATATTTATTATAAAATATTTAGCTATAGTAAGGTTTTTCTGTTAATTTGTTTTGCAAACTATTTAAAAATTTATTCGACCCAAAATGATATGAAATCATACGAAAACAGTGTGAGATCAATTTGCATGGTAAAGAAAATACAAAACTATTTAAGGGATTTGTAGCTCGTTTCATGCAGATTAAAACGATATACAACACATATTAGTAATAAAAATATTAGTAGATGAAAAAAAATAATTACTTCAATAATGCACGGTAGTTTTTCACGAATTTTATTGGTCTCGTGCTGTCTTCAACGTTTTGTACAATAACATTTTATATAGTACATTGTGCTTGAGAAGTCACAATATTTATGTAAAAAAGTAAAAGTAAAGAATGTCTTATTTTACCAGGCGAAGTTAGGGCTAAGAAGCCCTCTCTAACACTTAACCTGGGGACCAACGGCTTAAAGGTGACTTCCGAACCACCACCAATGGCCGGGCAGGCGGGCCGCTTGCAAGGACAGGATCGCTCAGCGGTCACCTGTCCAAGCAGCAACCACGCTCGGCGTTGCTTGATCTGGTTATCTTGCGATAACCGCCGTACCCACTACACTGCGCCATATGTCTTTGGTTACTATGGTTATTCTCTGTTTTTGTTTATTTCTGTATCTGTTTTCATTCCATTGTATTGTTTTATGTTGTCTAGTAACAAACATAAACAAACATTGCATTTTTCATTGTGAGTTAGTGCTAATAGTGCGTATTGAATTAAGTTCTAACTTATTTTTTGTAATATATTTATCAGAAAATATATAATGCCAAGAGTTGGTAGAGTTTACAAAAAAAAGAAAGCTTTTGGTTGGCATGCAACAACTGGAAATAACCTCAATTCTATATGTAGCCCTGGGCCTAGTACTTCAGAAACAGAAACATCTTCGAGTGTAAGTAGGCCTAAAATCAGTAGCACATCTAAACTTAAACTTGAAAAGCATACCTCAGAATACACTGAATTTGAAGATAGCTCTTTTCAATATGACATTGTTGATTTGAACTCAGTCCAAAGTCTTATTAGTGTAGTTGCTGTATGTAAATTATGTCAAGGTCAATTGACTCTATCCACCTCTAAGAGAATAGGTTTGGCCTGTACTCTAACCCTCAAGTGTTTACATTGTGATGTAACAGCTAACAACTCAAACAGTCCTATGACAGAGGTTTCAATTGAAAATAAGACCCATAAAGTATTTGATGTCAACGTGCGATTTGTTTACGCTATGCGTAAACAAATACCAACTGTCGCTTTTTCTCTGGATCATTAGGATCTCTTTCTCCGAATTCTTGCCCTAAGGGTGGTGTGGTTGTAATATCCATATATAAGGTCACCAGCGCATCGTGTTTAGTAGTGCGGGCCGATTCACCGGGAGCGGGCATGCCCTCGGGTGTCCCACAAACCGTAGCTTGGGGGACAACCCTACCTCAGTTCCCCGAGGCCCGGTTTCCATCCATCGATTACCAAGTCGGGAATACGCGCACAACTTGGACTCGCACGTGGCAACAGGGGCTCCGACACCCCTGCCTACTGAACACTTCCTGACCAAGGACCGAAGTGGCTGGCTTCTGAACCAGTACATGACTTACGCCTCGGCAGAGACAAGCTCACATCAGCTCTCACCGACACCAGATAGGGCACCTAGTGCCGGCTTAAGCACTCCCAGCGAGCCATGCACTGGAACGGTCAGAGGACGGGTACTTAAAAGACCCTGGAGGGGGATTTGGTAGGAATTAGGAAATGGTTGGGTGGGAAGAGGCAGTTTAACGTCATACCCAGGACGTGTTTGCGGTTTTTAACAGTGTAAGGATGTGGTGTTGGTGGGTGGCGTATTGCGTTACAATATGTTACATGTTACACAGTACTTAGAGTGAGTTGGTCCTCACCTTGTGTACAATGTGGTTCGAGATTTCTTTCGATACCTTCACGGCTATTCCTCCCGCCACTATTGAGGAGTGGTGTCATATTGTAGTGTCGATAAATACAGTGACGCTTGACATCGAGGCGTATACTTGTCCATTTGAGACAGATTCTGGTGATAGGCAAACAATTTAAAATGTTCAGTAAGGTAAGTTTCTTTTTATTTCTTTTACTATTATGTCATTTTTCAGAAGGGAAAGACTAGTGTAACAATACCACGTTATCAGGACATCGTATAGAAATACCTTAAACTAGCAAAACATTCATGATTAAATATGATTACAACTAGAATTTTACGAAATAAAACGTAATACAAAACTTAGTCACAACCTTGTTTACGTTTTAATTTATTTTCTTTCATTTCATTTTGCCCTTCCATTTTTTTTTCTTTTTTTTTTGCCTACACTGCACTTCACTTGATGGTTCACCCTGGATGCTCGGAGTAGGTAGTTGATATTGCCGGCTGTCTCAACACCAGGTTGCAGGGAATGGAGGTGGCTCAGGTGCCACGGTTAAATCTTCCTTCAGTTGGTCCAAGTCTTTGGAGTTTCTCCTGCGGTAGGTTTGACTAGGAGTAGAGTAGTGTGATCCTCGGTCAGTTTGTAATATGAGATGACTGTAGATGGTTCGAATGATGACTATTGACAGGAGCAGTGATATCAATAGGGTTAGTATTAATATTCCAGCCATAATGTAGTATATGGAGTTCTCTTGAGATATGGCTATGTGATTGGATGTAATATTCCTCGGCACATCTGGTTCATTAGTAGGTGTGGTTCCGCCAGGTGGCATGGTCTCGGTGCTGACGACAATGGTTGATACTTTGGAGAAGATCTGAGCAATTAATTCTTAAATGGTGACGGATACCCTTGTAGTGAACGGGTGGTGTTCTGGCAGTCACAATCATGTGGGTGATATTACTGTGGGTGGCTGGTACTCTCGGTGCATTCCAGGTCAGTGTAGTGTATTCCTGTAAATGTAAACCCCTCTCCATACGTTTGCCGTGTAATTTTTTTTAACTTATAATTTTAGATGTTATTCTGTCTATGGTTAGTGGTCATTTTATAACAATACATTTTTTTACATATTAGACTTACTTACCAAATTAAATGTGTTTATTTATGGTTTTTTTTCTGCAATTAACATTTACTCCTATATTGTGGTATAGAAAAACTTACAAACAGATCGTGAGAGCAGCGAAAAGACAATTACTTTATCAAAATTGAATTAAGTTTCCCTACATTTCGATCTGGTTCTCAAAGCAGGACCCTCATCAGGAAATGTGTGTGGTTGAGCGATTTCTATGCTTTCCGGTTCCCAATCCCTATCTTTAGGGTCGTCCAGGGGTTCATCCATTACTGTGTCGTCGGGGTCAAATTCAATAGGTGTTATTTCGTGGACTACACCCTCTACGAAATTATCGTCTACTAGAATTGGACCATCTGCCCAACTTAATTCTCCCATCTGTACGCCACTAGATTCCTGAGTCGTATGATTTTCAAAATAATTTTCTTGTTCAACCGACGGTATGTCTTGAACTTTAACGGGTCTTTTATTTTCAGTTTCCGGTGATAAACACGCTTTCAACCTATTTACATGTAAATTTGTGAGTCTACCATTAATGTCTATTCTATACACGAGTTCATTTATTTTGTCCATCACTACATGCGGTCCAGACCAGTAGCGTTTGAATTTAGCCTGAGCTCCCTTCTTAATATCTGGATGATAAACATAAACAAAACTACCCACTTCATACTCCCTGAGTCTTGTGCCCTGATCATAGTACTCTTTATTTTTTAATCTAGTCTCTTCCGTTAGTTTAGCTGCTAATTCATTGGCTTCTTTAATTTTGTCGGCCAGGTCTTCTACTGGTGTTCCAGTATCAGAAGAATGAGCATACTCATCGTCTAAAGGTAATCTCCTCTCCCTTCCGTGCATAAGAAAAAATGGTGATTGCTTGGTAACCGGGTGTTTGGCATTCCTAAGTGCCATCAGCACGTATGGAATGTATTTATCCCAATTTCGACTGTCTTTGTTAACATAATGGGACACCATAGTGGCAATTGTACTATGTTGCGTCTCACATAGTCCATTACTCATCGGATGCATAACAGTTGTCTGAATTTTGGAAATTTTCATTAACTTGCACACTTCTTTAAACAATTTTGAAAGGAAATTTGTGCCACAATCAGTTAGTAAATATTTTGGTACTCATAATCTAGTGACAATATTAGTAACAAAAGCCTTTGCAATCGACTCAGCTGTTTGGTCGGGTATCGATACTGCTTCAACCCATCTAGTTGCATGGTCAATAAAAGTCAAAAGATAACGATTACCATTTCCGGTGACCACTAATGGTCCGACTATATCCATACTAACCATGTCCATAGGGACTTTGACTGTATCAAAGAGACCCATGGGAGCAGTGTATCTTTTACCAGGTTTCCTTAAGTTACATGAATGACACTCAGTGACATATTCCGTAACGTCTTTATTCATGGTAGGCCAGTAGTATTGTGATTTTATTGAATCTAGTGTTTTCTTTATCCCTTGAGGAATCACTAATTTCTTTTCTTCGTCATCTGACTTGTACAATAAGCCATCGATATCATAAAGGAAATCTTGGTTTTCTCCTTTCTTGATTTGGTTACTTATTTCATTGCAAAAGGGATCAACACGTTGTGATTGCAGAACAACATCACGAGACCAAATAGGCCTACAAATAGTTCTTATTCTAGACAACGCGTCTGCTGCCTGATTTAGTTTGCCTTTTCAGTGTTCAACATCGAAGTCAAACTCCGAAAGTTTGAGAGCCCATCTAGTCACGCGTCTGCTGCCTGATTTAGTTTGCCTTTTCGGTGTTCAACATCGAAGCCAAACTCCGAAAGTTTGAGAGCCCATCTAGTCACGCGTCTGCTGCCTGATTTAGTTTGCTTTTTCGGTGTTCAACATCGAAGTCAAACTCCGAAAGTTTGAGAGCCTATCTAGTCACGCGTCTGCTGCCTGATTTAGTTTGCCTTATCGGTGTTCAACATCGAAGTCAAACTCCGAAAGTTTGAGAGCCCATCTAGTCACGCGTCTGCTGCCTGATTTAGTTTGCCTTTTCGGTGTTCAACATCGAAGTCAAACTCCGAAAGTTTGAGAGCCCATCTAGTCACGCGTCTGCGGCCTGATTTAGTTTGCCTTTTCGGTGTTCAACATCGAAGTCAAACTCCGAAAGTTTGAGAGCCCATCTAGTCACGCGTCTGCTGCCTCATTTAGTTTGCCTTTTCGGTGTTCAACATCGAAGTCAAACTCCGAAAGTTTGAGAGCCCATCTAGTCAATCGACTGTTAGGGTCTTTAAGTGAAAAAAATCCATTTAATGGCTGCACAGTCTGTTCGAAGGGTGAAATATAAAACTTAAATAACTGAATTATTTCTATATACTGATGTATATTCAATTACATGTTTGATTTAATTCTACTTGTTAAAACTGACATTTAGGTAAATAAAAAATTTTATTTTTAGGATATAGTGAAACAAATGAAATGTAGATCATTTTGAGAAATGTATGACTGCATGCACTTTATTAACTGTACTGTCAGTGGACCGACTTGTATGACAGCTTGCCACGGCTGCGGTGGTTGCCCAGATGGTAGTTGAGTGACTTCTGGGTGATTAACACCTTTTTGCACACGTGACACTTGAACATCTGCGGCCTTTTACGGTGAAGTTTAGGTGTGTCTTGAGTCAGGTCTATTAATGGTGGTGGCATGTTGCGGTCCACAGTCCTGCCCACACTCCTTCCCTGACTGTGCGGCACAAATTGGTTCTACAACACGAAAACATAATTCTTACAATACCAGTTGGGCCTCTAAGTATACTTGTACAAAGGAAAATATTTGAATCAGTTAACAGTCCTGCCCACACTCCTTCCCTGACTGTGCGGCACAAATTGGTTCTACAACACGAAAACATAATTCTTACAATACCAGTTGGGCCTCTAAGTATACTTGTACAAAGGAAAACATTTGAATCGGTTTTTTTTTAAAGGGCGACATTCCAATAACATAAACTTTACAATAACCACTAAAAACATCTTGTCTTATTATACATTTAATAAAAATAGATTTTTTATTTTTTTAATATTTTGTATGTTATGGTTACAATAAATGGTTAAAATGTTTTGTTTATAGAAGTACATTTACTATGCTTTCTAACCCTCTATTCATAAAAGTTACTGTAATTTTTTTTTTAAAGGGCGATATTACATTACTTAAAACTTGTTTAGACTGATAAAAAGATTTATGTACACTTTATTAAAAGTTAAAAGTAAAGTGTGGGCAAGACTGTGGACCGCAATATAAGACATAATTATAATAAGATGGTATTGTAAGAATTATGTTTTCGTGTTGTAGAACCAATTTGTGCCGCACAGTCAGGGAAGGAGTGTGGGCAGGACTGTTAACCGATTCAAATATTTTCCTTTGTACAAGTATACTTAGAGGCCCAACTGGTATTGTAAGAATTATGTTTTGGTGTTGTAGAACCAATTTGTGCCGCACAATCAGGGAAGGAGTGTGGGCAGGACTGTGGACCGCAACATGCCACCACCATTAATAGACCTGACTCAAGACACACCTAAACTTCACCGTAAAAGGCCGCAGATGTTCAAGTGTCACGTGTGCAAAAAGGTGTTAATCACCCAGAAGTCACTCAACTACCATCTGGGCAACCACCGCAGCCGTGGCAAGCTGTCATACAAGTCAGTCCACTCACAGTACAGTTAATAAAGTGCTTGCAGTCATACATTTCTCCATATGATCTACATTTCATTTGTTTCACTATATCCAAAAATAAAATTTTTTGTTTACCTAAATGTCAGTTTTAACAAGTAGAATTAAATCAAACATGTAATTGAATATACATTAGTATATAGAAATAATTCAGTTATTTAAGTATTATGTATTATGCTAAAACAAAAACTATGTTCTACCAATTATTTGGACAGTTGCCTTCTGTGTCAGTTTAATTGTTTGTATTAATAAATTGTCTAAAAAACAACATGTTATGGGTTCTTCATGACATGTTATTTATCCTGTAGATAACATAATAAACACCGTAAATATATTGGTTTATTTGTAAATAAATGTAAATAGTTTATTTTCTAAAACTGATGTTTATTTATTACTGTACCTTTCATCATTTGACTATCTAACTATAAACGTGTATTACACGGGCGAAGTGGTGTGAACTGCTTCAACGATGACACACGCCGCCGAGCCGCCCGCTTCCAATTCTTGTTTTTATATTAGAGCGGTCTGTAGGCTAAATCATACATATTGGTCAAAAATGTTTTAGATACAAAAATAAATTCAGTTCATAATCTACACCTTTCCCGCTTACAAAATTTTCTCTGACCAATAAATAAAAAAAACTTCACTGAGTACTTTTTTGATGTCATGGTTTTGGTAAGGTTATTTTAAAACACACAAATTAATTACTATTTATGACAAATATTAAAATATAGCTACACCGGTAGCAAGAGTTATGTATCAATTAGCAATAATGCAAAGTTTCCAAGTTTTATTTAAATTCTAAATGTATAAAAACGCAGTTTAATTGAAGCGCGGGTATTAAAATTGGTGTATTTTCTAATGTGATTTTACGTTTCTACAGCGGACCAAGATGGCCGCCATCGGCTCGCTTCCTTGAACTAGTCTTAAACAGAATAGCCACTCTTATCTTATTCTGTCCTCGCTGTGTGGGCCATGTACAAAAGAGAATGGGTGCCCGGTTGCGAACACTGAAAACGAAACGTGGCAAACAGAAACTTTCAGATGATAAGACAATTGGTGGCCGGGGAAGGTTGACAGATTCTGCGATCCAATAGATCACTACCTATTATGGACTTGCCATCAGGAGAAATGTTGATAGTCTGACTAAGATGAAACAAGCTGTTTGGGCAGTATACTACCACCTTATTTCTTCTGATTCTCAGCCAGCACATGGGCTTTGCCCTAAAGATCATGAGGACGTGGAGCAAGTTTCAGAAATCAGTCCATAATAAGGAAGTATACCAACACAAAGAGCACTTTCACCTTCCAGCTGTGGTTTTGGAGGAAATTAAGCCCATTTTCAGGGACCTTAGCAATAATGAACTGTTGAAGAGGTGTTTGCATGGCGGTACAGAGAACCAAAGTGAATCGTTCAATAACATGATTTGGGCTCGTATTCCCAAGCAAACTTTTGTCATGCTATCAACTCTAGAATTAGGGGTATATGATGCTATTGCAAGTCTTCAACAAGGGCAATATAGTCAGATGCGAAGTGTTTGCTAAATTAGGGATTGTACCTGGGGTAAACTGTGTGTATGAGCTTCAAGACCTGGGCATGCTGCGCATCAAAAAAGCGAATAAGCCGTCGATGAAATAAAAGTGTCGAAGACAGACTACACTGGCAAAAAAGAGGATATAAGACGACTATAAAGCAGAGGAAGCAGACAATCCCTCATATAGTGCAGGAATGCATTTATAAAGTAAATTTAGTTGCTAAGCTAATGGATGTTCCAATTAAATGGCTTTTTTCGAAAATGAATTTTGTTGGTCAATAAGGAACATTATCTCCAAAACTAGAAATGATAGATCAATAATTTTTTATTTTGGAGAGGACATTAATCTTCACATTTTAACACACGGTTTAACAAAAATTTCAATCAGAAATTTTTTTATTGCGACTAATTAATAAAAAATTACTGGTAATTTTTAATTTTTTTTTTAAATTGCCAAAAATCAAAAAAATATTTTTTTACAAAAAATCTTGTGTTAAAATATGTATATTGTTGTGCTTTATCAAAAAAAAAGTTCTAAGTGCTACCATTTATAGTTTTTTGGTAAATGTTTCTTAAAGTTTGAGAATTTAACATGGGCTTAAATGGAGCTCCTGACTCCCCGCTGTCTAACCCTTTCAGGCCCCGACCACAATATTTTGTGGGTTCAGTTAAAAATTTATTCTTCACAGCATAGACCTTTTTACAAGTTGTGACCCACATCACAAGATTTTGTAGGTTCTACTGAACACAACCAGCTGGTCTGTTTGGTGCTACAGCCTGGTGGCGAGTTTGAGAACTATTTTGTATGTTGTTGTTTATCCAAGATGACGCTGTGTGCTGACGCTGCAGGTAAATATACAAGTTTTTTACATTAAAACTAATCAAAACCAACTTAGCTTGCCTTGTTTTGGTTAAGAAAGAAATGAAGAATACAAAGATAGTAGTTAAATGATGAAACACTGTTTTTAATTATCTGTAAAATGACAGTAAAAGTTAACCTACACAATTTTGTTGTCTGGGCCTGCAGCCCTACTTTGTTATTTTTTAAGTACTGCTACGAAACTAAAACTATGTTGTATACTTATTTTAATAATAACTTAAAGTTATGCAATTTGATTATACAAAGTGGTACCTAAATTGTGGTTACTCTAACATGGTATTTACATAGGCCTAGTCCTAAAAAGTTGGTGCATTTGAAAATCTGTTGTAGGCCCAAGTAAATGTTAACAATTGCTAATCAAAGTGGTATTTTTTTAGGAGTTGACAATTTGTCCTTTCTCAATGACGACCAGCTATTAGAGCTTTTGGAGAACTCTGATTTGGAAGATTTTGATATTGATGAAGAAGATGTGCCACAACTGCAATTAGCTGTAGCTAATGAAATGGAAGCAGACCCACAACGGTGTCCATCACCACTGAACTCTGACATTCCACTACAAGTCCGGATGGAACAAGAAAAGCTCAGACAACGGTGGAGAATAAAACCTTGGGAAACGCCAATTGTGGCACCCATCATTGAACTTCCAGTAAGTATTCTCGTAGCCTACATTATTAAACTTAGGCCAGATCAAAACTTAACTTTCAAGAATCAAAGTCAAGTTCGTGCAAAGTTGTTTAGTTTGATTATTGTTGATGTTATGTCAGGTACAAATGAAAGAACTACAAAAAATGTACTGCAAAAAATATTCTTTTAGCAGACTAAGATTTGTTTTGTTGTTACAGGTGGAGGAACTTCTAGGCCCTAGTGAATACTTTGGACGGTACCTTACTGAAGAGCTGTTTGAGTTAATGGCTGTAGAGTCTAATAAGTATAGCTTGATGACTGCAGGTAAAGAGCTAAACACTTCACTATCTGAACAAAAAAAGTTTTTTGGGATCCAGCTGATCATGGGTACTATAAGATACCCAAGACTTCGAATGTACTGGGACCAAAAGTACAGACTGCCAGCTGTGGCTGATGCCATGTCGAGGAATAAGTTTACAGAGCTAAGGCAAAACTTACATTTGGTTGATAACAATACTGTAAACAAAAAAACAAAACAAAACAAGTTCTGGAAAGTCCAACCCATTATAGATGCTGTCAGAAACCGTTGTTTGGTATTGCCTCGCCAAACAGGAGATTACAGCATCGACGAGCAGATGATTCCATTTCTTGGTGCCTGCCTAGTAGACAATATGTAAAAAATAAACCTAGACCAGTAGGTCTAAAAAACTTTGTTTGCACAACATCAAGTGGTCTAGTTGTAGACTTTGAGATGTATCAAGGTAAAACCACTCCTTGGGAAGACAGTGGTTTAGGTCTTGGGGCAAATGTAATCCTGCACCTGTCCAAAACCTTGCCAGCTAATTCCCGACTTCACTATGACCGCTATTTTTCTACACTAAGTTTGCTTGATGCCCTTAAGGAAAAAGGTTTTTTTTGGGACAGGAACTATAATGGGTAACAGAATTGGGAAAGCAGTCCAGTTTCCAAAAGACAGTGAAATGATTCGGGGGGAATCCGTCCAAAAAGTCAGAGGGGATGAAAGTGTTTGTCTGACTAAGTGGAAAGACAACAAGACTGTGCTTATGGCTTCAAATATTTATGGGGTGGAACCAGTACACGAAGTTAAAAGGTGGGACAAAAAAGAAAAAAAACTATTCAAATGTTCATTGCCCAAACGTCGTAAAAATGTACAATGAAAAAATGGGAGGTGTTGACATTTGCGACCAGCAGATGGAAGCATACAGGACATTTTTCAAGACCAAAAAGTGGCCCTTAAAAGTCATCATTCATTTTATGGATCTGGCAGCAGTGAACTCCTGGATGGAGTACAGGTCATCTGCTATAGCTAATAGTATTCCCAAAAAAGATCAGCTAGATTTAATGAAGCTAAGACTAGCTATAGCAGAAAAGCTCATTGCCGTGCCCACTTCCAAAAGGTATCAGGAAGCAGAGGAAGAGGAGGGACCTCCTGCAAAGAAGACTCTTTGTGCACCCCTACCTTGCAAAGAGAAACTGCAAGATGGGTTTTCGCACTGGCCCGTGATGGACGAGCTATCCACAAATAGAAACTGCAGGGCCCCAGGCTGCAAAAGCCGAACACGTGTCCGGTGCACTAAATGTAATATATATTTGTGTCTTTCTGTAAAAAACTCATGTTTCAAAGACTTTCACTGTAAATAACCATATCTGCCTTTTCTCTTCTATCTACCCTTTTTTAACTACTTTAAAACTAACTCTGATGTCATTAATTAAGCAAAATGTCAAGTCGTGAGCATTGTTTTAGTATGCGTGTTAATATAACATTAAGTGTGTCTGTTATATGAGTGTATAACAACATTTAATACAATACATGATGTTATTTAACTTGTTTTCTTTTTAACTTCCCATAATTAGTGCATAACAATGTGTTGCTGTTTACAAAGCATATGGTTGTTGTCTGTGCATAATGACGAGTCAGGTAAGCAGGGTTAAAACCCAGGCCACAAAATTTTGTGGGTCATAAAAAACCATAAAAGCATAAATAAATAAATACAAAAAAAATACAGTTATTTATTTGGCTCATAAGAAGTAAAGTTAACAATAAATCATAGTTTATTTAAAAAAATTACAAGGCTGGGCCTGAAAGGGCTAAAACCACCTGTCTGTAATGAGAATTAAATAAATGTTGCTGTAAATCAACAACAATATAGTTCTGGTGTTGTGAATTTCTGAAAACTGTTTTCAATTGCTATTTGATATTTTTATAGTTCTTTCTCAGAACATACAATGCCTAGAATAAAAACATGGTGCAAGAACGCAAGTTTACAGGAAACATGTATGCAAGACAGGGTGGTGAGATAAAACTTTTGGAACCAAATAGGCCTAGACCTACAGCTCCTTCTAGTGCAACAAGGAAAAAACTTGAAAGAAGGTCAGTACAGTTTGATGATTTTCCTGGTACAAAAAGAAACAATATTGTCTCCATGGATATTTTATCTGCCATAATAAAACAGTTCCTATCTTGTAAATAGTGTGGTGAAGAAGTTAGCCTATCAGAAAAAAACAATAAACGAAATGACTTGGCCGCTTTATTGTCAATGCAATGTTTATCATGCACATTTCAAACTGAATTCTACACATCTGATTTATGTGATCTAGGCCAAACTGAAACAACAAATGTTAAACCAATATTTGAAATTAATTGCAGGCCGTTCTATAGCCTGAGATGTATTGGCAAAGGTGTAGTAGCGGCTAAATTACTATGTGGTATGTTGAACTTACCTCCTCCAAGTACTGCTGTGAGCAGGTACATAGATGTTTTGAACCAAGTTTTATCTAATGCAGCGGAATTATCAATGAAACAAGCTACTGCAGAGGCAGTAGAAGAGAATGACGGGTCTAGAGACATTGCTATAGCCTATGATGGTAGATGGCAAAAGAGAGGATTTGTTTCCAAAAATTCATGTTGCACAGTCACAAGTGTTGATACTGGCAAAGTATTGGACATAGAAGTAATGACAAAGTACTGTACTGGATGCAACCGCAACAAAACAGATACAAAAATGGCTGCTCATGAACCACATTGCGTAAAAAAAATATGAAGGTCCAAGTGCTGGAATGGAAACAGTCGCAGCAGTTGCGGTTTGCAAGCGGTCTCAAACTACACGTGGAGTTAGATACGTAACGTTTCTCGGAGATGGTGATTCTAAGGCACACTCAGTAGTCATTGAAAGTAAACGTTATGGAGAAACACAAAAAGAGAAACTTGAATGTGTAGGCCACATTGAAAAGAGAATGGGTTGCATTCTGAGAAAATTGAAGTAAAAGTTGGGAAATAATTTGCTGTCTTGTGGCGTTTGCCACTTTATTTTGTTGGCCCTTGGACGGTCCGGCAGCAGTTTCCCTACAGCTGGTCGAGTCGTCTGTTTTTTCCAGATGGTTAACCTCGTCTTATAGATGTTTCTGTAGAATTCTGCCTGTTTTGATTGGTTCTAGTTTTCAGGTTTCAAGATATCTGAAATTATTTTTCTTGCTCTCTTCTCTTCAGGCTTCCGTAGGGCGAGGACATCTTTTTAGTGGTCGGAGTTTTATAATTAAAGGTGGCTGCCCGCTCTCTCAACAAACCGGCACGGTGTTTTGGTGTTAATATCGTGAGGCCTACCTTCCAATCAACGGTTTACGACCTCGTTTAATTAATTAGTGCCCAGTCGTTCCAAATTCAGTGGACAATTTTGTCGCAGTCTGATGGTAAATCTATCAAAGGGACTGGAAGATTGCCAGATAAAACTACTGATGAAATACAAAGCTACTATGGAAATTGCAATTAGAAACAATGTTGACAAGTTAGAAAGCATGAAGAAAGCTGTGTGGGCAATTTACTTCCACTGTTGTAGGGCAAGCTCCACAAAAGAGTACTTAAGGGGAGCAGTACTCGAAAAATAGAAATTTTTTATATTTTTGTATACATAGTTTCTAATTTGTAGCTCGTTTCATGCAGATTAAAACGATATACAACACATACTTGTAATAAAAATATTATTAGGTGAAAAAAAATGACTTCAGTAATGCACGGTAGTTTTTCACGAATTTTATTGGTCTCGCACTGAGTTTTCAACGGTTTGTACAATAACATTTTATGTAGTACATTGTGCTTGAGAAGTCACAATATTTATAAGTCTTTGGATACTATGTTTTTTTTTTTTTTTTTTTTTTTTTTTTTTTTTTTTTTTTTTTTTTTTTTTTTTTTTTTTTTTTTTTTTTTTTTTTTTTTGCCTGTTATTCTCTGTTTTTGTTTACTTCTGTATCTGTTTTCATTCCATTGTATAGTTTTATGGTGTCCTAGTAACAAACATAAACAAACATTGAATTTTTCATTGTGAGTTAGTGCGTATTGAAGTAAGTTCTGATTTATTTTTTGTAATATTATTTATCAGAAAATATATAATTCCAAGAGTTGGTAGAGTTTACAAAAAAAAGAAAGCTTTTTGGTTGGCATGCAACAACTGGAAATAACCTCAATTCTATATGTAGCCCTGGGTCTAGTACTTCAGAAACAGAAACATCTTCGAGTGTAAGTAGGCCTAAAATCAGTAGCACATCTAAACTTAAACTTGAAAAGCATACCTCAGAATACACTGAATTTGAAGATAGCTCTTTTCAATATGACATTGTTGATTTGAACTCAGTCCAAAGCCTTATTAGTGTAGTTGCTGTATGTAAATTATGTCAAAGTCAATTGACTCTATCCACCTCTAAGAGAATAGGTTTGGCCTGTACTCTAACCCTAAAGTGTTTACATTGTGATGTAACAGCTAACACCTCAAACAGTCCTATGACAGAGGTTTCAATTGAAAATAAGACCCATAAAGTATTTGATGTCAACGTGCGATTTGTTTACGCTACGCGTTCAATCGGTGTTGGACAAGAAACTGCCGAAGTATTTGCAGGCTTGATGAATTTGCATAAACCATCTAAATTTAGGTTTTACAATAAAGTATTATTATCTGCAGTTCAAAGGGTTTGTACTGAGTCAATGAAGGATTCTGTTGAAAATGCAGTAATGCAAAATGATGGTATAAGAGATATTGCAGCAGCGTTTGATGGGAGTTGGCAGCGACGAGGCTACTCATCCCTAAATGGAGTAGTTACAGCTACCAGTATAACAACAGGTGAAGTAATTGATGTTGAGATATTATCCAAGTACTGTCAATGTAAAGATAGGCTACAACAAAAACATGATGACAGTTGTATTGCTAACTACTCCGGTACTAGTAGTGGGATGGAGGTCGAGGGTGGAAAAAAACGTTTCGAAGATCTAAACTAAATTATGATGTTCGATATGCCTACTACCTTGGTGATGGTGATTGAAATGGCTATGAGAGTGTATGTGCTGAACAACCATATGGCCCTGATTTCAAGATTGAAAAAATTGAGTGTGTAGGCCACATACAGAAAAGGATGGGGACTCGCCTTAGATCTTATAAGAAATCTAACCCAACAACATTTTTAAGCGATGGTAAAAAGATTGGTGGCATCGGAAGGACTGTCAAATGCTGCCATAGATACCCTCCAGCTATACTATGGGCTAGCAATGAGGAGGAACGCTTCACAAGGAGTACAGGCAATGAGACAAGCTATACGGGCCGACTTTTTTCATATGGGCTCAACCAACCAGGATCCTCAACATAATTTGTGCCCAGCCTCAGATGACACCTGGTTTAAATACCAAATAGCAAAAATGAAGAATGAACCATATAAGCATGAAGAACACACTCACTTACCGATGGCTGTGTTACAAGAGATAAAGCCAATATTCAGAGACTTGGCTAATCCTATATTATTGGCTAAGTGCGCTCATGGAGAGACTCAAAATATGAGCGAGTCTCTGAATAACATAATTTTGGAGTCCCATACCTAAGAAGGTGTTTGTCAGCAAGTGGATTACTTACAAGCTCTTAGGACTAAAGCCAGGCTACAACCGTGTGAAAGCTATGAAATGTCTCGATGAACGACGACGCATCACCAAAGCGGATAAAGCTATCCAAGAAATAGAAAAAAAGTGCCGTGAAGCAACCAGATTAAAAAGAAAACATCTTGAGGATCAATTTGAACAGGACGAAGACCCGGAAAATCCTGCCTATGCTGCAGGGCATTACTAAAGTGAGTTTTTATGCGTTTGTTTACTATTTTTGTGTTTTCCCGAAAACGTGTGTTTAAAACCTTTAGGTACATTTTTCTTATAAACTGTTCAAGCTAGATAGCTGATTTTTTCACCACATGTACAAAATACAATTCAAATTGTTCTGTCCAGTGGGTTTTTTAATTTAGCAATTATTTTCAATTTTATATCATATTTCTTTAAAATAATTATTTTAAATTTTTTACATTAAAAAAAATTATAATTTCCGATCCGAATAAAATGTTAAAATTTAGACTGGACAAAATTAAGATAAAGAGCCAAAGATTATGTGTAGAAAATTTCAGCATTCTATCTTAATAGGTATGTGAGAAAAAGGTTAACATGTAAAAGTATAGGGAAGCCTGCTCCCCTTCAAGTGAAGACCTGACGCTGCAAAAGATGTACAATTTGTTTTAAAGAGATTGTTCTTTGGAAAAAACGAGATACCTAGTTATAGTACGTTCGTAGTGTTTCATAAAAAAAACCTAGCAATACACAGACCAAAGAAAGATCAGTGTTCATTGTGTCGAAGCTATAGAGAAGTGAATGAAGAACAGAAGAAAACCCTCAGTGAACGATATAATAAGCATATAAAGGAGAAAGAACAGGTTAGAAAAATTAAAAAAAACATTAAAAATGAAAGCTCAAGAAAAAAATTGTATTGTTTGTGGGGTATTTGATCTCCATAAGCATAACTCTAATTATTATGCTTTCTTTAATATTCTGAAGTCAAATGATGAGAAAATACTATCTATGTTTTCCAAAGGCTCTTTCAGTCGACCTATATTTTCTAATACAATGTCTGAAAAACTATATTTAGTTTTAATTGCTTGCTTGAGATTTGACGATGCTAATACACGCACTGAAAGATTGAGAACCGATAAAACTGCACCAATATCAAGAGATATTCACTATATTCATATCTAACTGCCGAGAAATTATTGTGTATCATCTGAAGTAACGGTGGATGAAATGTTAGTACCATTTAGAGGAAAATGGAATCATAAGGTCTAAATGCAAAAAAAAAAAAGATGCATAAAAGTAATGTGTTTAGCGGATGCCAAGACATACTTGCTGAATGCTTACATTTACGCAGGCAAAGGAAGTGACAGCTTAGGAGTAACAGAATCTGAGAAAGAGTTGAGCATTCCTACGCCATCCGTAGTCCGTCTGTCTATCCAGGGATCCAACAGGAATGTAACGGCTGATAACTGGTTCACCTCCATTGAAGTAATAGATGAACTGTTGAAGAGGAAATTGACTTACGTAGGTACAATGAAAAAAGACAAAAAACAAATTTCCTGAAGAATTTCTGCCGAACCCTAATCGACCTCCTGGTTCTTCCATCTATGGATTCCGACCAAAAATGACTCTTCTAAGCTACGTTTCTAAAAAGAATCGAACTGTTATATTAGCATCAAGTATGCATCACACTGCTCAATACAATGAAGAGAAGAAAAAGCCAGAAATTATTTTGTACTACAACAGTACAAAATGTGGAGTATATCTTCTCGACATGAAATGTGTAGTGTACTCTTCAAGCCGTAGAACCAGGCGTTGGCCTCTTGCTGTCTTCTACAGGCTTGTGAGCATAGGAACCATAAATTCATTTGTGATGTACATGACTTTCAAGGACATACCCGATATGACACGCTTTGACTTCATACAAGCCTTGGGCTACCAACTCATTGCCCCTCATGTACAAGCAAGATTGATAAACACCAACCTTCCACGAGAACTACGGGCGAAGATAGAGATGACCATGGGTGAAGAGCAGCCAGAGACACATCAACAGCCTCAAGCCCGACAGCTTCAAGCCGATCTCCCACAAGTTCCGTCTGATAAAACGGAGAAAAGGAAAAACATGTTCTACTTGCCCATGGGAAAAACAAAGAAAAACTGCATGTATGTGTATTGACTGCAAAAAAAACCCGTGTGTTTGGAATGTAGTAGAAAAGTTTGTTTAGAATGTGCAAAATACAAGTAATTAAGATTCTTTATCTACCATAGATACTCGTTTCCTCCTTTTTATTAGTATATTATATTAGTAGTACGTAACAAATTAATTTAATCTAAATGTTTCATAATTAAATTTTAGCTTTCATGGATTTGGATTTATGATAAAGAAAAACAATTTATCTTTTTATCAAATTTTTGGTTGTAATATATGGTATTTTGTTGTATAGGTACTAAAAATAAATATCATATAACAAAAAGAACTTAATTTTTTTAATGTGTGACCATAACATTCAATTTATATTCAAGTGATGTCATAGAAGGCTACAAAAACGAAAACGCGGTCTCAGAGACCAGGTGTTTCCATTGACGTATTCATGCAAAGTACGAGAAAAGGGCACTGAACTCTGAAACCAGTGCCTTACGGGATGGCCCCAACATCTGTGAGACCCGTATAGTACTGTATGCCAGAGGAAACCGCACTAAGATATGCTCAGCCCCCAGCGCCAGGTCCCGCTGAGATTACACAAGGAATTGGTATTCACGGATTTCTTTTCAGTCTTTTATCAGTGCTAATTTAATTGTTTTTCTTAAATTTTCTATGCTTCCTTGTACTTAAAATATAGTTTTATTGCTTATTTTTGTGGTTAAATAACTTGTTTAACAAAATATTGATTTTTACTTTGAATTCAGCAAAAGTTGTACTTTAAAGGCAATTCAGATACAACGATAAGTTCATTAGAAACACTATTTTATATAATCATCTTTATTGTATAGGGTCATCAATTACTTCACCATCATTACCCCTGTCCTTACAAGCACCATCAACATTAGGTCATCAGTAAAAAGGTCCACGTCAACCGACTTAAAACCGGTGAAGCACAGGTAAGTGAACTCATCAATCACTTTATCTTCTCTAGCTAGTTTTTTTGGAATTATCAATTGTTTGCTGCTCCATTATGTTATAGTATATAATAACCAAACTAAAATCGCGTAATCAAAGCGTATCATTAATTCTGTATGAATACATGAGAGAATGAGTTTTTTTGACTATGAATTTTTCATTCTGTTCTTGATTACTATTACAAAATAGAGAAGACTCGTGGTATATCCAGGTTAGCTATAAGATTGTGTTTTGGGCCTAAGAAAATATGAGGATTGTTTTGTATAATTAGGTCAGTTCATTAATTTCCAAGTTGTTGGGCTTTATCCTGTACAATTGTTCAAGGCAATATCTGGTGTACCTATTAAACTCATATACTTCTTTAGTGACAATATCTTAACATTAATAGAATTTACGATTGTATTTAAACGAGATTACCATCTCATTACCTCTAATAATTATTTGAGGCAGGAAAAAGAAGAGACGACTTTTTGTGAGAGAAAGTTTGTTGGCAAAAACCTAAACAAAATTGTTAAGTTTAAAATTTGATTAAGTTTGGTAAGAAATTTTATAAGAATATTGTTTTTTACATTTCTATATTGTTTGTCATTCCAACATGTTTGTCTCATTGCAGCCGGCCATCTGGTAACTCTCAGATCCAGGAGGGCAGTGGTGTTGCCAAGATTCTGGCCTCGAGAGGGGTCACTGTAAGTAATTATTCTTTGTGTGAAGCTCATTATTAATGATTGATGATTTGAAAGGATAACAGAATTATGGACATCAGTCATCATTGTGTCACCCATCATAAAAGACAGAAGCAGACGTTCATTTACAAGCTATTACGCATATTCAGCTGCAATATAGAAATTTATTTCAGGAGGATCTGGGAGTCCTCACCAAGAACATTGTGAACTATAATATGTATTAGAAGCTGTGTTGGAGCATAGACAACTCTTGTACAATAGTTTTAACATGTTGACTGTGGCAGAATCCCTAGAGTGCACATCAGATTAACAGTAGTTGTTCTCACTCAGTATATAGCCACAGTGAAGGTGTTAGATTGTGGTGTGATGGCGACTTTTTATTATGTGTGATCCAACTGACTGAATTTCATAATATTATGTAACCAATAATCTTGTTTTATTTTAATTGTAATATGATATTTCTCCCAGTAATACGAGCAAATATTTGGCGACTGTTGCAGATGACCCGTGTTGTGTGTACCCGTGTGCAGGAGAAGGCCTCTCCAAGCCAACACAACCTCACCGCTAGACAGGTAAGGGTCAGTACCATTTTTTCCTATCAATTATTACAAACAAGTTTTACAGTATTGCAATTGTATATTTAAATAAATATACCAGGTGATTTTCACATAAATTGTGTCAAATTGACTATGGAATGTGGTAACACACAGAAAAAAGTTTAAATAAATCCAAAAATAAAATAAAAATAAAATGATATATCGGATACTAAGGGTAAAAATTCTAACACTCCCTAGAGTGCACATCAGATTAACAGTAGTTGTTCTCACTCAGTATATAGCCACAGTAAAGGTGTTAGATTGTGGTGTGATGGCGACTTTTTATTATGTGTGATCCAACTGACTGAATTTCATAATATTATGTAACCAATAATCTTGTTTTATTTTAATTGTAATATGATATTTCTCCCAGTAATACGAGCAAATATTTGGCGACTGTTGCAGATGACCCGTGTTGTGTGTACCCGTGTGCAGGAGAAGGCCTCTCCAAGCCAACACAACCTCACCGCTAGACAGGTAAGGGTCAGTACCATTTTCCTATCAATTATTACAAACAAGTTTTACAGTATTGCAATTGTATATTTAAATAAATATACCAGGTGATTTTCACATAAATTGTGTCAAATTGACTATGGAATGTGGTAACACACAGAAAAAGTTTAAATAAATCCAAAAATAAAATAAAAATAAAATGATATATCGGATACTAAGGGTGTAAATTCTGACACTTAAGCATAGTTTTAAATTGTATAACATTTTATAAACGGATATATCAATATAAAAAAGTTAAATTAAATTACATTGGATTTGTTGGAATTTTGGCAATTAAAAAAAAAATACTCTAAAAATTACCAGTAATTTTTATAAATTAATCGCAATAAAAAAATTTCTGATTGAAATTTTTGTTAAACCGTGTGTTAAAATTTTAAGATTAATGTCCTCTCCAAAATAAAAATTTATTGATCTATCATTTATAGTTTTGGAGAAAATGTTGCTTATTTACCAACAAAATTCATTTTCGGAAAAAAAGCCATTTAATTGGAACATCCATTATCTTAGCAAGTAAATTTACTTTATAAGTGCATTCCTGCACTATATGAGGGATTGTCTGCTTCCTCCGTTTCATAGTCGTCTTTATCCTCTTTTTTGCCAGTGTAGTCTGTCTTCGACAATTTTTTTCTATTTTCATCGACGGCTTTATTCGCTTTTTTGATGCGTAGCATGTCCAGGTCTTGAAGCACACATACACACAGTTTACCCCAGGTACAATCCCTAATTTAGCAAACACTTCGCATCTGACTATATTGCCTTTGTTGAAGACTGCAATAGCATCACATACCCCTAATTCTAGAGTTGATAGCATGACAAAAGTTCGCTTGGGAATACGAGATCAAATCATGTTATTGAGCGATTAACTTTGGTTCTGTGTACCGCCATGCAAACACCTCTTCAACAGTTCATTATTGCTAAGGTCCCTGAAAATTGGCTTAATTTCCTCCATAACCACAGCTGGAAGGTGAAAGTGCTCTTTGTGTTGGTATGCTTCCTTATTATGGACTGATTTCTGAAACTTGCACCACGTCTCATGATCTTTAGGGCAAAGCCCATGTGCTGGCTGACAATCAGAAGAAATAAGGTAGTAGTATACTGCCCAAACAGCTTGTTTCATCTTAGTCAGACTATCAACATTTCTCCTGATGGCAAGTCCATAATAGGTAGTGATCTATTGGATCGCAGAATCTGTCAACCTTCCCCGGCCACCAATTGTCTTATCATCTGAAAGTTTCTGTTTGCCACGTTTCGTTTTCAGTGTTCGCAACCGGGCACCCATTCTCTTTTGTACATGGCCCACACAGCGAGGACAGAATAAGATAGAGTGGCTATTCTGTTTAAGACTAGTTCAAGGAAGCGAGCCGATGGCGGCCATCTTGGTCCGCTGTAGAAACACAAAATCACATTATATAATACACCAATTTTAATACCCGCGCTTCAATTAAACTGCGTTTTTATATATAGAATTTAAATAAAATTTTGAAACTTTGCATTATTGCTAATTGATACATACTCTTGCTACCGGTGTAGCTATATTTTAATATTTGTCATTAATAGTAATTAATTTGTGTGTTTTAAAATAACCTTACCAAAACCATGACATCAAAATAGTACTCAGTGTAGTTTATTTTTATTTATTGGTCAGAGAAATTGTGTAAGCGGGAAAGTTGTAGATTATAAACTGAATTTATTTTTTTATCTAAAACATTTTTGACCAAAATGTATGATTTATTTTTTATTATTTTTTTTTTATAAGGGGCAAAAAACGCTGAGGTTATCATTGCCCTCAAGAAAGAATTGACACCTACTTGTATCTGGTAGTGTCAATTAGGTACATATAGATTACATTGTATATAACAAAAATAGGAATTACGACAAATAGGTGAGTAAATAATTTATACTTAAAACCAGATAACAATAAATATAACAAGGGAAAGACTGTAGAGAGGTCTTAACCTATATAAAGACTAAAAGATAAATAGAACATAAATAAGGACAAGGTACATAACAGTGTTAAATAAACTGTAAAAACTTAACACAATTTACTGCCACCAAGTTAGCTGTAAAGGGGCTAATTTGGCAGCTGTCAAGATAATGATACATAAAATAAATAATAAAATTTATAAATATTAACAACAATAGATAATCTGAATAAATAAGTTTAACATTAAATTATATTTTATTAATCAGCGACGTTGCATTCAGAAAACACAGCAATCTTTGAATTGCCGTCTCGTCATCACAAAAAATATCGTTCAACGAAGCCGGCAGATTCGAGTTGCGCCTATGTACCGAATAGCGAGGGCAGTCAACAAGCACATGTTTGACAGTAATGACAGTGTCACATGTGTCGCAGACCGGAGGAACATCTCTACTCATGAGGAAGCCATGTGTGAGAAGCGTGTGGCCTAGCCGCAGGCGACACAACACAACCTCCTCACGACGACTCGGCGGTTCGCTGTTTCCCAGAGTCCAACGCAGTCTTTAATAAGCCGTAACTTGTTGTTGACGACTGCCCGCCAATCGCTATTCCATTTGGCTTTCATTTTGCCCTTCACTACCGGGATAAATCAGAAGAAATCATCCGTGCGGTGTAAGGCTGAAGTTGTAATGCTTCCTTAGCTCCTCTATCTGCCAGCTCGTTTCCGGATACTCCAATGTGTCCAGGTACCCAGACAAGGAAGACAGCAACACCTTCGGACTGAAGGGAAGACAAAGAGTGCCATATTTCGCGGATGGTGATGTGTTTTGAAAACATGTCGCTGATGGCTTGTATACCACTAAGGGAGTCGCTGCAGATAACCAATTTTTTAGTCATAGGAAACGTTATATTTAGGGCCTTTTGGATGGCTGTTAATTCGGCCGTGAAAATGGAAGAGTCGTTGGGGAGACGAAATCCGTATCGTCTTACCCCAGTGACGAAAGCACATCCAGTTCTACAACGTTCCTTTGACCCATCAGTATAGACAACATCGCAAGGTGCGAGGCTGCCTAGTATTTGACGGAATTCTTGTTGGTAGACTGTTTCTGGAGTGGAGTCTTTTTTAAACCTAGAGAGATTTAAAATAATTTTTGGCATTGGGACGCTCCAGGGTGGGATATCACATTGATGAAAGACTTTAAACTCGTAATCGTTTAGGCCTATTTCATAAGCGTAGGATTTGGCCCTAACGCCTAAGGGTGAAGGATGATTTGGTTTAGCTAGGAAAGAATTATAGAGTGGATTTCGCAGGACCGGTTCAAACGCAGGGTTTTCTGGCTTCCCTGAAAGGGCGTGAACATAGTTTAGGGACAGCTGCTGTCGTCTATGCGAAAGAGGGGGTTCTCCCGTTTCTGCGAGAAGACTGTTAATAGGAGAAGATCGAAAAGCTCCAGTGGCCAGTCTTAAAGCAGAATTATGGACTGGGTCAAGCATTTTGAGAGCACTGGGTCTTGCGGACCCATATGCTTGACATCCATAATCTAGACAGGAACGGATGGTGGCTTTGTAGAATCTGAGCATGCATGTCCTGTCAGCCCCCCATTTTGTTCCGCTTAAAGCTCTCAGGATGTTCAAGCGCTTCACGCAACGATCTTTTAGGTCTTTCAGGTGAGGCACCCAAGTTAGCCGGGTATCAAATGTGAGACCCAGGAATCTAATATTGTCACAAGTAGTGATTCTCTGACCCAGCAAGGAGAGCGTTGGCTGCTCAACAGTACGCATTCTGGAGAAAACGATGGCTTTTGTTTTAGGTGGCGAGAAAGAAAAAACCCGTAACTCCGCACCACTGCTCAAGCCTGTTGATGGTAAGCTGTAAAGCTCTCTCCCCCACCGCTAGCTTCTTTGTAGAAATGTAAATAGAGAAATCATCTACAAACAAAGAACAGCGCACAGGAGAGGTAACGCAGGACGATATGTTATTGATTGCAATGGCAAACAGAGTGCAGCTTAGAACGCTACCTTGTGGAATACCATTTTCAAGCGTGAATGAATCGGAAATGGTTGTCCCAAGTTTGACCTGTATGGTTCTTTCCGACAAGAAGCCCTGTATGAAAGAAACCATGTGGCCCCCTACACCCTAAGATATTTAAAGCGTTTAATATCCCCCTTCTCCAAGCTTTGTCATAAGCCTTCGAAATGTCGAAGAATACCGCGATCAACTGTTTTCTTTCAATAAAGGAATTCAGGATTGCCGATTCCAAGGCAAGTAGATGGTCACTTGTAGACCGGCCTTGTCGGAATCCGCACTGGGAAGGTGAAAGAAGATTATTTTTCTCCAGAAACCAAACAAGACGTCTGTTGACCATCCTTTCGAGTACTTTGCAGAGACTGCTAGTAAGCGAAATTGGTCTATAGCTTCCTGGAGAAGTTCTATCTTGGCCCGGTTTTTTGAGAGCGATAATGTGTGAGCGACGCCAAGAATTAGGGAATGTGTTTTCTAAATATATTCTATTATATAATTTTAGAAGATCTTGTTTTCCATCATCCGTCAGGTTCCGCAACATGGCATAATGTATGTTATCAGGACCTGGAGCAGAATTTGATGTCGCCTTTAGTGATGAATCAAGTTCATCAATGGTAAAGAGAAGGTTTAAAGGAGAGTTGTTATTAATATTTAAATTTAGAGGATGTCTTTCTGTATTTGTTTTAAAATTTTGAAACTCCCTATTGTAGGATGGCGTTTTTGAAATTTCCGCAAAATGTGAGCCGAGTAGATTGGAAACTGTCAAGGGATCAGTTACCACATCGGTACCATTTTTCAGAGCAATAAGAGAAGGTGGAGGGGTCTTACAGCAAACAGATCGAAGCTTCCTCCAAACATCAGATGCAGGAGTTGTTCGTTTTATTAGATCTGTGTAGTCCAGCCAGGACTGCCGCCGTCTGTGTCTAAATACCTGTCTTGCTTTTGCCCGTGCTCTTCTGTACCTACTTAAATTTTCTTCAGTCGGTGATCTGTTGAACTGTCTTAAACATTTTCGACGTTCCTTTAGAGCCGCCGAACATTCTTCAGACCACCAAGATACGTGGCGTTTGTTTGCTGAACCCGAGGATTTTGGAATGCTCCGCTCTGCGGATGTTATAATATTGGATGTAAATAATATAGTGGCTGTATTTATGTCGTTTGATTGGATATTAATAGTTTGAGAAATTATGTTCTTTTTGTACTCGTTCCAGTCAGCCCTCTTAATTTTCCACATGGGACACCTGCCTGTCGAAGACGGAAAGGATTTGAAAAGCTACGGCAATAGGCGAATGGTCACTCCCTGACAGGTCGGGAAGTACGGACCAATGCACTCGAGTTGCCACGACCGGACTGCAGATTGACAGGTCGATTGCCGACCATATGCCAGTCCTAGGGCACATGTAAGTGGCCGACTCGTCATTGAGAACGACCGCTGCCACTTCATCCCACAATCCCGCAACCATGTTACCCCTCCGATCAGAATGGCTGGAACCCCAAGAGCGATGGTGTGCATTGAAATCACCAACCATCAAGAAAGGAGACGGGACCTGGCTGTAGAGATCACGTAGATCATCAAGAGATAAATCAAAAGGGGAAGGTGAAATATATATGGAGCAGATGGTTAATTTAAAAGGAACATCGATTGATACTGCTACTGCCTGGAGGTTTGTGACGATGTTCAAAGCTCTAGCATTAACAGAAGAATCTGCTAGAATAGCCACACCTCCACAGGCAATTTGTTGGTGATGATCTAGGCGAAAGATGTCATAACCATTTTGTTTGAAATGAGTATGAGGAGACAATTTAGTCTCTTGTAGGCAAATAAATTTAGGGTTTCTTGTCTTTATAAGTACTTTTAAGTCTTCAAAGTGGCTTCTCAAACCATTAATATTCCATTGTAACAGCATTTTATATTATATTATATATTTTATTTTGTGCTAGTTCATCGTAATTTTTTTTCTTTGTTTAGATATAGGACGGAAGTTACCATGAACAGTTTGGAACTCCGTCTGCATCTCCAAAGGGTCCTCAACCATATCATCATCAAGTGATAATTGTGAGGATCTGGACGAGGATGAGTTAGTCTTTTTTACTAGGGATTTGCATCTATTTTCTGCTTTTTCTTGGATATTCTTTTTTAGTTTGTCGGCGAGTTTTTTCCTCTCTTCCAAAGATAAGGTGGGTTTTGTACTTTGTTGCACCTTATCCCTGAAAGTAGAAGTAGCTGTTGGGCGAGCTTGAGTCTGTGTGTTGGACTTAATATGGGGCGTGTGGACTGCTTGGGAAGACTTACTGGTGGATGCCAATGGATGTTGTCCGGTACCGGCTGCAAGCTGTTTAACCAAAGCGGCAACCTGCTCTGTTAAATTGAGTACCATACCTTCTAAAGCAGTACATGACGGGCATTGCGCGGATTGGACGGGGGCTGAAGCAGCTTCGGAGTACGAGACTCCCTTTTTAGGGGTTGGAGCGATTCTTCTCCTGTACTCTTTTCGGGCTTCATTAAAGGAGAGTTTGTTAAGAGTAACAATCTTCAATACTTCCTCTTCCTCTATGTAAACTCTACACTCCTTCGAGGTGGCGGCGTGTTTGCCCTTACAGTTCACGCATCTGACGTCGTTCTTGCAACCTTCCTCTTGGTGGCCTTCATCGCCGCAACGGGAACAAGTCTCAGGGCCCGAGCACGTCTTAGTAGAGTGCCCGAATCATTGACAACGGAAACACCGCTGCGGATTTTTGAAGTATGGCCGTAAAGTCAGGGACAAGTACCCAGCCTTAATAGTTTTTGGGGGTTGGGGAAATGCAAAGGTCAGAATTAGACCAGGAGTAGGAACCTTTCTCCCATTCTCCGTCCGAAGCATCCTGACCACATCGGTCACCATTTCACACTGCAGCTCGTCCTTGATTTCTTCCTCACTACACTCCATCAGGTCACGGCAGAAGACGATCCCCTTGGAGGTGTTCAGTGAGGAGTGCGGTTGAACGACGACTTCCACCTGATCGAAAAAAACTCGTCATCTGAAGGAATTTTTTGGCTTGGATGTGGTTCGCAGCCTCCACCAAGATAGTTCCATTCCTCAATTTGCTTACGGATTTAGGCTGACCGCCTGAGGAAACAAAAGCCTTGTTAATAAGGAAAGGACTAACCTTCGTAAGAGTTTTGCCCTCATCCTTATGACTCACGATTAAGTATAGTGGAGTAGGAATGCTCATATTTTCAGCTCTTACTTTTTCTTCCACTTTCCTTTGTTTGATATACGATTCATTTTCAGAATCTGACAACTGTCGCTTTTTCTCTGTATCATTAGGATCTCTTCCTCCGAATTCTTGCCCTAAGGGTGGGGTGGTTTGAGTTTCCATAGATAAGGTCACCAGCGCATCGTGTTTAGTAGTGCGGGCCGATTCACCGGGAGCGGGCATGCCCTCGGGTGTCCCACAAACCGTAGCTTGGGGGACAACCCTACCTCAGTTCCCCGAGGCCCGGTTTCCATCGATTACCAAGTCGGGAATACGCGCACAACTTGGACTCGCACGTGGCAACAGGGGCTCCGACACCCCTGCCTACTGAACACTTCCTGACCAAGGACCGAAGTGGCTGGCTTCTGAACCAGTACATGACTTACGCCTCGGCAGAGACAAGCTCACATCAGCTCTCACCGACACCAGATAGGGCACCTAGTGCCGGCTTAAGCACTCCCAGCGAGCCATGTACTGGAACGGTCAGAGGACGGGTACTTAAAAGACCCTGGAGGGGGATTTGGTAGGAATTAGGAAATGGTTAGGTGGGAAGAGGCAGTTTAAACGTCGTACCCAGGACGGAATGTATGATTTAGCCTACAGACCGTTCTAATATAAAACAAGAATCGGAAGCGGGCGGCTCGGCGGCGTGTGTCATCGTTGGAGCAGTTCACACCACTTCGCCCGTGTAATACACGTTTATAGTTAGGTAGTAAAATGATGAAAGGTACAGTAATAAATAAACATATCAGTTTTAGAAAATAACTATTTACATTTATTTACAAATAAACCAATATATTTACGGTGTTTATTATGTTATCTACAGGATAAATAACATGTCATGAAGAACCCATAACATGTTGTTTTTTAGACAACTTATTAATACAACAATTAAACTGACACAGAAGGCAACTGTCCAAATAATTGGTAGAATATAGTTTTTGTTTTAGCATAATACATAAAACTTAAATAACTGAATTATTTCTATATACTGATGTATATTCAATTACACGTTTGATTTAATTCTACTTGTTAAAACTGACATTTAGGTAAACAAAAAATTTTATTTTTAGGATATAGTGAAACAAATGAAATGTAGATCATATGGAGAAATGTATGACTGCATGCACTTTATTAACTGTACTGTGAGTGGACTGACAGGTATGGCGGGCTGCCACGGCTGCGCTGGGTGTTCAGATGGTAGTTCTGTGAAGGTGTTGGTGTGTCTTCGGTTAGGTCTACTAACAGTGGTGGTCTCCTGCCCACACTCCTTCCCTGAGGCACAAATTGGTTCTACAACACTAAAACATAATTTTTACAATACCAGTTGGGCCTCTAAGAATACTTGTACAAAGGAAAACGTTGTGTTCAGTAGAACCTACAAAATCTTGTGATGTGGGTCACAACTTGTAAAAAGGTCTATGCTGTGAAGAATAAATTTTTAACTGAACCCACAAAATATTGTGGTCGGGGCCTGAAAGGGTTAGACAGCGGGGAGTCAGGAGCTCCATTTAAGCCCATGTTAAATTCTCAAACTTTAAGAAACATTTACCAAAAAACTATAAATGGTAGCACTTAGAACTTTTTTTTGATAAAGCACAACAATATACATATTTTAACACAAGATTTTTTGTAAAAAAAATATTTTTTTGATTTTTGGCAATTTTAATAAAAAAAAATTAAAAATTACCAGTAATTTTTATTAATTAGTCGCAATAAAAAAATTTCTGATTGAAATTTTTGTTAAACCGTGTGTTAAAATGTGAAGATTAATGTCCTCTCCAAAATAAAAAATTATTGATCTATCATTTCTAGTTTTGGAGATAATGTTCCTTATTGACCAACAAAATTCATTTTCGAAAAAAGCCATTTAATTGGAACATCCATTAGCTTAGCAACTAAATTTACTTTATAAATGCATTCCTGCACTATATGAGGGATTGTCTGCTTCCTCTGCTTTATAGTCGTCTTATATCCTCTTTTTTGCCAGTGTAGTCTGTCTTCGACACTTTTATTTCATCGACGGCTTATTCGCTTTTTTGATGCGCAGCATGCCCAGGTCTTGAAGCTCATACACACAGTTTACCCCAGGTACAATCCCTAATTTAGCAAACACTTCGCATCTGACTATATTGCCCTTGTTGAAGACTTGCAATAGCATCATATACCCCTAATTCTAGAGTTGATAGCATGACAAAAGTTTGCTTGGGAATACGAGCCCAAATCATGTTATTGAACGATTCACTTTGGTTCTCTGTACCGCCATGCAAACACCTCTTCAACAGTTCATTATTGCTAAGGTCCCTGAAAATGGGCTTAATTTCCTCCAAAACCACAGCTGGAAGGTGAAAGTGCTCTTTGTGTTGGTATACTTCCTTATTATGGACTGATTTCTGAAACTTGCTCCACGTCTCATGATCTTTAGGGCAAAGCCCATGTGCTGGCTGAGAATCAGAAGAAATAAGGTGGTAGTATACTGCCCAAACAGCTTGTTTCATCTTAGTCAGACTATCAACATTTCTCCTGATGGCAAGTCCATAATAGGTAGTGATCTATTGGATCGCAGAATCTGTCAACCTTCCCCGGCCACCAATTGTCTTATCATCTGAAAGTTTCTGTTTGCCACGTTTTCGTTTTCAGTGTTCGCAACCGGGCACCCATTCTCTTTTGTACATGGCCCACACAGCGAGGACAGAATAAGATAAGAGTGGCTATTCTGTTTAAGAGACTAGTTCAAGGAAGCGAGCCGATGGCGGCCATCTTGGTCCGCTGTAGAAACACAAAATCACATTATATAATACACCAATTTTAATACCCGCGCTTCAATTAAACTGCGTTTTTATATATAGAATTTAAATAAAATTTTGAAAACTTTGCATTATTGCTAATTGATACATACTCTTGCTACCGGTGTAGCTATATTTTAATATTTGTCATTAATAGTAATTAATTTGTGTGTTTTAAAATAACCTTACCAAAACCATGACATCAAAATAGTACTCAGTGTAGTTTATTTTTATTTATTGGTCAGAGAAATTGTGTAAGCGGGAAAGTTGTAGATTATAAACTGAATTTATTTTTTTATCTAAAACATTTTTGACCAAAATGTATGATTTATTTTTTATTATTTTTTTTTTATAAGGGGCAAAAAACGCTGAGGTTATCATTGCCCTCAAGAAAGAATTGACACCTACTTGTATCTGGTAGTGTCAATTAGGTACATATAGATTACATTGTATATAACAAAAATAGGAATTACGACAAATAGGTGAGTAAATAATTTATACTTAAAACCAGATAACAATAAATATAACAAGGGAAAGACTGTAGAGAGGTCTTAACCTATATAAAGACTAAAAGATAAATAGAACATAAATAAGGACAAGGTACATAACAGTGTTAAATAAACTGTAAAAACTTAACACAATTTACTGCCACCAAGTTAGCTGTAAAGGGGCTAATTTGGCAGCTGTCAAGATAATGATACATAAAATAAATAATAAAATTTATAAATATTAACAACAATAGATAATCTGAATAAATAAGTTTAACATTAAATTATATTTTATTAATCAGCGACGTTGCATTCAGAAAAACACAGCAATCTTTGAATTGCCGTCTCGTCATCACAAAAAATATCGTTCAACGAAGCCGGCAGATTCGAGTTGCGCCTATGTACCGAATAGCGAGGGCAGTCAACAAGCACATGTTTGACAGTAATGACAGTGTCACATGTGTCGCAGACCGGAGGAACATCTCTACTCATGAGGAAGCCATGTGTGAGAAGCGTGTGGCCTAGCCGCAGGCGACACAACACAACCTCCTCACGACGACTCGGCGGTTCGCTGTTTCCCAGAGTCCAACGCAGTCTTTAATAAGCCGTAACTTGTTGTTGACGACTGCCCGCCAATCGCTATTCCATTTGGCTTTCATTTTGCCCTTCACTACCGGGATAAATCAGAAGAAATCATCCGTGCGGTGTAAGGCTGAAGTTGTAATGCTTCCTTAGCTCCTCTATCTGCCAGCTCGTTTCCGGATACTCCAATGTGTCCAGGTACCCAGACAAGGAAGACAGCAACACCTTCGGACTGAAGGGAAGACAAAGAGTGCCATATTTCGCGGATGGTGATGTGTTTTGAAAACATGTCGCTGATGGCTTGTATACCACTAAGGGAGTCGCTGCAGATAACCAATTTTTTAGTCATAGGAAACGTTATATTTAGGGCCTTTTGGATGGCTGTTAATTCGGCCGTGAAAATGGAAGAGTCGTTGGGGAGACGAAATCCGTATCGTCTTACCCCAGTGACGAAAGCACATCCAGTTCTACAACGTTCCTTTGACCCATCAGTATAGACAACATCGCAAGGTGCGAGGCTGCCTAGTATTTGACGGAATTCTTGTTGGTAGACTGTTTCTGGAGTGGAGTCTTTTTTAAACCTAGAGAGATTTAAAATAATTTTTGGCATTGGGACGCTCCAGGGTGGGATATCACATTGATGAAAGACTTTAAACTCGTAATCGTTTAGGCCTATTTCATAAGCGTAGGATTTGGCCCTAACGCCTAAGGGTGAAGGATGATTTGGTTTAGCTAGGAAAGAATTATAGAGTGGATTTCGCAGGACCGGTTCAAACGCAGGGTTTTCTGGCTTCCCTGAAAGGGCGTGAACATAGTTTAGGGACAGCTGCTGTCGTCTATGCGAAAGAGGGGGTTCTCCCGTTTCTGCGAGAAGACTGTTAATAGGAGAAGATCGAAAAGCTCCAGTGGCCAGTCTTAAAGCAGAATTATGGACTGGGTCAAGCATTTTGAGAGCACTGGGTCTTGCGGACCCATATGCTTGACATCCATAATCTAGACAGGAACGGATGGTGGCTTTGTAGAATCTGAGCATGCATGTCCTGTCAGCCCCCCATTTTGTTCCGCTTAAAGCTCTCAGGATGTTCAAGCGCTTCACGCAACGATCTTTTAGGTCTTTCAGGTGAGGCACCCAAGTTAGCCGGGTATCAAATGTGAGACCCAGGAATCTAATATTGTCACAAGTAGTGATTCTCTGACCCAGCAAGGAGAGCGTTGGCTGCTCAACAGTACGCATTCTGGAGAAAACGATGGCTTTTGTTTTAGGTGGCGAGAAAGAAAAACCCGTAACTCCGCACCACTGCTCAAGCCTGTTGATGGTAAGCTGTAAAGCTCTCTCCCCCACCGCTAGCTTCTTTGTAGAAATGTAAATAGAGAAATCATCTACAAACAAAGAACAGCGCACAGGAGAGGTAACGCAGGACGATATGTTATTGATTGCAATGGCAAACAGAGTGCAGCTTAGAACGCTACCTTGTGGAATACCATTTTCAAGCGTGAATGAATCGGAAATGGTTGTCCCAAGTTTGACCTGTATGGTTCTTTCCGACAAGAAGCCCTGTATGAAAGAAACCATGTGGCCCCCTACACCCTAAGATATTTAAAGCGTTTAATATCCCCCTTCTCCAAGCTTTGTCATAAGCCTTCGAAATGTCGAAGAATACCGCGATCAACTGTTTTCTTTCAATAAAGGAATTCAGGATTGCCGATTCCAAGGCAAGTAGATGGTCACTTGTAGACCGGCCTTGTCGGAATCCGCACTGGGAAGGTGAAAGAAGATTATTTTTCTCCAGAAACCAAACAAGACGTCTGTTGACCATCCTTTCGAGTACTTTGCAGAGACTGCTAGTAAGCGAAATTGGTCTATAGCTTCCTGGAGAAGTTCTATCTTGGCCCGGTTTTTTGAGAGCGATAATGTGTGAGCGACGCCAAGAATTAGGGAATGTGTTTTCTAAATATATTCTATTATATAATTTTAGAAGATCTTGTTTTCCATCATCCGTCAGGTTCCGCAACATGGCATAATGTATGTTATCAGGACCTGGAGCAGAATTTGATGTCGCCTTTAGTGATGAATCAAGTTCATCAATGGTAAAGAGAAGGTTTAAAGGAGAGTTGTTATTAATATTTAAAATTTAGAGGATGTCTTTCTGTATTTGTTTTAAAATTTTGAAACTCCCTATTGTAGGATGGCGTTTTTGAAATTTCCGCAAAATGTGAGCCGAGTAGATTGGAAACTGTCAAGGGATCAGTTACCACATCGGTACCATTTTTCAGAGCAATAAGAGAAGGTGGAGGGGTCTTACAGCAAACAGATCGAAGCTTCCTCCAAACATCAGATGCAGGAGTTGTTCGTTTTATTAGATCTGTGTAGTCCAGCCAGGACTGCCGCCGTCTGTGTCTAAATACCTGTCTTGCTTTTGCCCGTGCTCTTCTGTACCTACTTAAATTTTCTTCAGTCGGTGATCTGTTGAACTGTCTTAAACATTTTCGACGTTCCTTTAGAGCCGCCGAACATTCTTCAGACCACCAAGATACGTGGCGTTTGTTTGCTGAACCCGAGGATTTTGGAATGCTCCGCTCTGCGGATGTTATAATATTGGATGTAAATAATATAGTGGCTGTATTTATGTCGTTTGATTGGATATTAATAGTTTGAGAAATTATGTTCTTTTTGTACTCGTTCCAGTCAGCCCTCTTAATTTTCCACATGGGACACCTGCCTGTCGAAGACGGAAAGGATTTGAAAAGCTACGGCAATAGGCGAATGGTCACTCCCTGACAGGTCGGGAAGTACGGACCAATGCACTCGAGTTGCCACGACCGGACTGCAGATTGACAGGTCGATTGCCGACCATATGCCAGTCCTAGGGCACATGTAAGTGGCCGACTCGTCATTGAGAACGACCGCTGCCACTTCATCCCACAATCCCGCAACCATGTTACCCCTCCGATCAGAATGGCTGGAACCCCAAGAGCGATGGTGTGCATTGAAATCACCAACCATCAAGAAAGGAGACGGGACCTGGCTGTAGAGATCACGTAGATCATCAAGAGATAAATCAAAAGGGGAAGGTGAAATATATATGGAGCAGATGGTTAATTTAAAAGGAACATCGATTGATACTGCTACTGCCTGGAGGTTTGTGACGATGTTCAAAGCTCTAGCATTAACAGAAGAATCTGCTAGAATAGCCACACCTCCACAGGCAATTTGTTGGTGATGATCTAGGCGAAAGATGTCATAACCATTTTGTTTGAAATGAGTATGAGGAGACAATTTAGTCTCTTGTAGGCAAATAAATTTAGGGTTTCTTGTCTTTATAAGTACTTTTAAGTCTTCAAAGTGGCTTCTCAAACCATTAATATTCCATTGTAACAGCATTTTATATTATATTATATATTTTATTTTGTGCTAGTTCATCGTAATTTTTTTTCTTTGTTTAGATATAGGACGGAAGTTACCATGAACAGTTTGGAACTCCGTCTGCATCTCCAAAGGGTCCTCAACCATATCATCATCAAGTGATAATTGTGAGGATCTGGACGAGGATGAGTTAGTCTTTTTTTACTAGGGATTTGCATCTATTTTCTGCTTTTTCTTGGATATTCTTTTTTAGTTTGTCGGCGAGTTTTTTCCTCTCTTCCAAAGATAAGGTGGGTTTTGTACTTTGTTGCACCTTATCCCTGAAAGTAGAAGTAGCTGTTGGGCGAGCTTGAGTCTGTGTGTTGGACTTAATATGGGGCGTGTGGACTGCTTGGGAAGACTTACTGGTGGATGCCAATGGATGTTGTCCGGTACCGGCTGCAAGCTGTTTAACCAAAGCGGCAACCTGCTCTGTTAAATTGAGTACCATACCTTCTAAAGCAGTACATGACGGGCATTGCGCGGATTGGACGGGGGCTGAAGCAGCTTCGGAGTACGAGACTCCCTTTTTAGGGGTTGGAGCGATTCTTCTCCTGTACTCTTTTCGGGCTTCATTAAAGGAGAGTTTTGTTAAGAGTAACAATCTTCAATACTTCCTCTTCCTCTATGTAAACTCTACACTCCTTCGAGGTGGCGGCGTGTTTGCCCTTACAGTTCACGCATCTGACGTCGTTCTTGCAACCTTCCTCTTGGTGGCCTTCATCGCCGCAACGGGAACAAGTCTCAGGGCCCGAGCACGTCTTAGTAGAGTGCCCGAATCATTGACAACGGAAACACCGCTGCGGATTTTTGAAGTATGGCCGTAAAGTCAGGGACAAGTACCCAGCCTTAATAGTTTTTGGGGGTTGGGGAAATGCAAAGGTCAGAATTAGACCAGGAGTAGGAACCTTTCTCCCATTCTCCGTCCGAAGCATCCTGACCACATCGGTCACCATTTCACACTGCAGCTCGTCCTTGATTTCTTCCTCACTACACTCCATCAGGTCACGGCAGAAGACGATCCCCTTGGAGGTGTTCAGTGAGGAGTGCGGTTGAACGACGACTTCCACCTGATCGAAAAAACTCGTCATCTGAAGGAATTTTTTGGCTTGGATGTGGTTCGCAGCCTCCACCAAGATAGTTCCATTCCTCAATTTGCTTACGGATTTAGGCTGACCGCCTGAGGAAACAAAAGCCTTGTTAATAAGGAAAGGACTAACCTTCGTAAGAGTTTTTGCCCTCATCCTTATGACTCACGATTAAGTATAGTGGAGTAGGAATGCTCATATTTTCAGCTCTTACTTTTTCTTCCACTTTCCTTTGTTTGATATACGATTCATTTTCAGAATCTGACAACTGTCGCTTTTTCTCTGTATCATTAGGATCTCTTCCTCCGAATTCTTGCCCTAAGGGTGGGGTGGTTTGAGTTTCCATAGATAAGGTCACCAGCGCATCGTGTTTAGTAGTGCGGGCCGATTCACCGGGAGCGGGCATGCCCTCGGGTGTCCCACAAACCGTAGCTTGGGGGACAACCCTACCTCAGTTCCCCGAGGCCCGGTTTCCATCGATTACCAAGTCGGGAATACGCGCACAACTTGGACTCGCACGTGGCAACAGGGGCTCCGACACCCCTGCCTACTGAACACTTCCTGACCAAGGACCGAAGTGGCTGGCTTCTGAACCAGTACATGACTTACGCCTCGGCAGAGACAAGCTCACATCAGCTCTCACCGACACCAGATAGGGCACCTAGTGCCGGCTTAAGCACTCCCAGCGAGCCATGTACTGGAACGGTCAGAGGACGGGTACTTAAAAGACCCTGGAGGGGGATTTGGTAGGAATTAGGAAATGGTTAGGTGGGAAGAGGCAGTTTAACGTCGTACCCAGGACGGAATGTATGATTTAGCCTACAGACCGTTCTAATATAAAACAAGAATCGGAAGCGGGCGGCTCGGCGGCGTGTGTCATCGTTGGAGCAGTTCACACCACTTCGCCCGTGTAATACACGTTTATAGTTAGGTAGTAAAATGATGAAAGGTACAGTAATAAATAAACATATCAGTTTTAGAAAATAACTATTTACATTTATTTACAAATAAACCAATATATTTACGGTGTTTATTATGTTATCTACAGGATAAATAACATGTCATGAAGAACCCATAACATGTTGTTTTTTAGACAACTTATTAATACAACAATTAAACTGACACAGAAGGCAACTGTCCAAATAATTGGTAGAATATAGTTTTTGTTTTAGCATAATACATAAAACTTAAATAACTGAATTATTTCTATATACTGATGTATATTCAATTACACGTTTGATTTAATTCTACTTGTTAAAACTGACATTTAGGTAAACAAAAAATTTTATTTTTAGGATATAGTGAAACAAATGAAATGTAGATCATATGGAGAAATGTATGACTGCATGCACTTTATTAACTGTACTGTGAGTGGACTGACAGGTATGGCGGGCTGCCACGGCTGCGCTGGGTGTTCAGATGGTAGTTCTGTGAAGGTGTTGGTGTGTCTTCGGTTAGGTCTACTAACGGTGGTGGTCTCCTGCCCACACTCCTTCCCTGAGGCACAAATTGGTTCTACAACACTAAAACATAATTTTTACAATACCAGTTGGGCCTCTAAGAATACTTGTACAAAGGAAAACGTTTGGTCTTGTGCAAGGCTAATTTGTAAAACGTTAAATGGAAAGTTGGTTTACTTTTTTATTCTTAACTGGTGTTTTTTATAAAATTCTGTGTTTGTGCCTGCTGTCAGGTCTATTAATGGTGGTGGCATGTTACGGTCCACATTCTGCCAAGACTTTACTTTTTACTTTTAATAAAGAGTACATAAATCTTTTTATCAGTCTAAAACAAGTTTTAAGTAATGTAATATCGCCCTTTAAAAAAAATTTACAGTAACTTTTATGAATAGAGGGTTAGAAAGCATAGTAATTGTACTTCTATAAACATAAAATTTTAACCATTTACTGTAACCATAACATACAAAATATTTAAAAAAATAAAAATCTATTTTTATTAAATATATAATTAGACAAGATGTTTTAGTGGTTACTGTAAAGTTTATTTTATTGGAATGTCGCCCTTTAAAAAAAAAACCGATTCAAATGTTTTCCTTTGTACAAGTATACTTAGAGGCCCAACTGGTATTGTAAAAATTATGTTTTAGTGTTGTAGAACCAATTTGTGCCTCAGAAAAGGAGTGTGGGCAGGAGACCACCACCGTTAGTAGACCTAACCGAAGACACACCAACACCTTCACAGAACTACCATCTGAACACCCAGCGCAGCCGTGGCAGCCCGCCATACCAGTCAGTCCACTCACAGTACAGTTAATAAAGTGCATGCAGTCATACATTTCTCCATATGATCTACATTTCATTTGTTTCACTATATCCTAAAAATAAAATTTTTTGTTTACCTAAATGTCAGTTTTAACAAGTAGAATTAAATCAAACGTGTAATTGAATATACATCAGTATATAGAAATAATTCAGTTATTTAAGTTTTATGTATTATGCTAAAACAAAAACTATATTCTACCAATTATTTGGACAGTTGCCTTCTGTGTCAGTTTAATTGTTGTATTAATAAATTGTCTAAAAAACAGCATGTTATGGGTTCTTCATGGCATGTTATTTATCCTGTAGATAACATAATAAACACCGTAAATATATTGGTTTATTTGTAAATAAATGTAAATAGTTATTTTCTAAAACTGATTTTTATTTATTACTGTACCTTTCATCATTTTACTACCTAACTATAAACGTGTATTACACGGGCGAAGTGGTGTGAACTGCTCCAACGATGACACACGCCGCCGAGCCGCCCGCTTCCGATTCTTGTTTTATATTAGAGCGGTCTGTAGGCTAAATCATATATTCCGTCCTGGGTATGACGTTAAACTGCCTCTTCCCAGATTTATTCAGATTATCTATTGTTGTTAATAATTTATAAATTTTATTATTTATTTTATGTATCATTATCTTGACAGCTGCCAAATTAGCCCCTTTACAGCTAACTTGGTGGCAGTAAATTGTGTTAAGTTTTTTCAGTTTATTTAACACTGTTATGTACCTTGTCCTTATTTATGTTCTATTTATCTTTTAGTCCTTATATAGGTTAAGACCTCTCTACAGTCTTTCCCTTGTTATATTTATTGTTATCTAGTTTTAAGTATAAATTATTTACTCACCTATTTGTCGTAATTCCTATTTTTGTTATATACAATGTAATCTTTATGTACCTAATTGACACTACCAGATACAAGTAGGTGTCAATTCTTTCTTGAGGGCAATGATAACCTCTGCGTTTTTTGCCCCTTATAAAAAAAAAAAAAATAAAAAAAAAATAAATCATACATTTTGGTCAAAAATGTTTTAGATAAAAAAATAAATTCAGTTCATAATCTACAACTTTCCCGCTTACACAATTTCTCTGACCAATAAATAAAAAAAACTTCACTGAGTACTTTTTTATGTCATGGTTTTGGTAAGGTTATTTTAAAACACACAAATTAATTACTATTTATGACAAATATTAAAATATAGCTACACCGGTAGCAAGAGTTTGTATCCATTAGCAATAATGCAAAGTTTCAAAATTTTATTTAAATTCTAAATGTATAAAAACGCAGTTTAATTGAAGCGCGGGTATTAAAATTGGTGTATTTTCTAATGTGATTTTGCGTTTCTACAGCGGACCAAGATGGCCGCCATCGGCTCGCTTCCTTGAACTAGTCTTAAACAGAATAGCCACTCTATCTTATTCTGTCCTCGCTGTGTGGGCCATGTACAAAAGAGAATGGGTGCCTGGTTGCGAACACTGAAAACGAAACAGAAACTTTCAGATGATAAGACAATTGGTGGCCGGGGAAGGTTGACAGATTCTGCGATCCAATAGATCACTACCTATTATTGATTTGCCATCAGGAGAAATGTTGATAGTCTGACTAAGATGAGACAAGCTGTTTGGGCAGTATACTACCACCTTATTTCTTCTGATTCTCAGCCAGCACATGGGCTTTGCCCTAAAGATCTTGAGACGTGGAGCAAGTTTCAGAAATCAGTCCATAATAAGGAAGTATACCAACACAAAGAGCACTTTCACCTTCCAGCTGTAGTTATGGAGGAAATTAAGCCCATTTTCAGGGACCTTAGCAATAATGAACTGTTGAAGAGGTGTTTGCATGGCGGTACACAGAACCAAAGTTAATCGCTCAATAACATGATTTGATCTCGTATTCCCAAGCGAACTTTTGTCATGCTATCAACTCTAGAATTAGGGGTATGTGATGCTATTGCAGTCTTCAACAAAGGCAATATAGTCAGATGCGAAGTGTTTGCTAAATTAGGGATTGTACCTGGGGTAAACTGTGTGTATGTGCTTCAAGACCTGGACATGCTACGCATCAAAAAACCGAATAAAGCGGTCGATGAAATAGACAAAGTGTCGAAGACAGACTACACTGGCAAAAAAGAGGATATAAGACGACTATAAAGCAGAGGAAGCAGACAATCCCTCATATAGTGGAGGAATGCATTTATAAAGTAAATTTAGTTGCTAACCTAATGGATGTTCAAATTAAATAGCTTTTTTCGAAAATGAATTTTGTTGGTCAATAAGGAACATTATCTCCAAAACTAGAAATGATAGATCAATAATTTTTTATTTTGGAGAGGACATTAATCTTCACATTTTAACACACGGTTTAACAAAAATTTCAATCAGAAAATTTTTTATTGCGACTAATTAATAAAAATTACTGGTAATTTTTAGACTATTTTTTTTAATTGCCAAAAATAAAAAAAATATTTTTTTGCAAAAAATCTTGTGTTAAAATATGTATATTGTTGTGCTTTATCAAGAAAAAAAGTTCTAAGTGCTACCATTTATAGTTTTTTTGGTAAATGTTTCTTAAAGTTTGAGAATTTAACATGGGCTTAAATGGAGCTCCTGACTCCCCTTAACTGTCTAAAACCAGCTGTCTGTAATGAGAATTAAATAAATGTTGCTGTAAATCAACAACAATATAGTTCTGGTGTTGTGAATTTGTGAAAATGGTTTTCAATTGCTATTTGACATTTTTATAGTTCTTTCTCAGATCATAAAAGTTTACAGGAAACATGTATTCAAGACAGGGTGGTGAGATAAAACCTTTGGAACCAAACAGGCCTAGACCAACAGCTCCTTCTAGTGCAACAAGGAAAAAAACTTGAAAGAAGGTCAGTACAGTTTGATGATTTTCCTGGTACAAAAAGAAACAGTATTGTCTCCATGGATATTTTATCTGCCATAATAAAACAGTTCCTATCTTGTAAACAGTGTGGTGAAGGAGTTAGCCTATCAGAAAAGACAATAAGCGAAATGACTTGGCAGCTTTATTGTCATTGCAATGTTTATCATGCACATTTCAAACTGAATTCTACACATCTGATTTATGTGATCTAGGGCAAACTGAAACAACAAGTGTTAAACCTATGTTTTAAATTAATTGCAGGCTGTTCTATGGCCTGAGATGTATTGGCAAAGGTGTAGTGGCGGCTAAATTACTATGTGGTATGTTAAACTTACCTCGTCCAAGTACTGCTGTGAGCAGGTACATAATGTTTTGAACCAAGTTTTATCTAATGCAGCGGAATTATCAATGAAACAAGCTACTGCAGAGGCAGTAGAAGAGAATGACGGGTCTAGAGACATTGCTATAGCCTATGATGGTACATGGCAAGGCAGTAGAAGAGAATGACGGGTCTAGAGACATTGCTATAGCCTATGATGGTACATGGCAAGGCAGTAGAAGAGAATGACGGGTCTAGAGACATTGCTATAGCCTGTGATGGTAGATGGTAAAAGAGAGGATTTGTTTCCAAAAATTCATGTTGCACAGTCACAAGTGTTGATACTGGCAAAGTATTGGACATAGAAGTAATGACAAAGTACTGTACTGGATGCAACCGCAACAAAACAGATACAAAAATGGCTGCTCATGAACCACATTGCGTAAACCAATATGAAAGTCCAAGTGGTGGAATGGAAAACCGTCGCAGCAGTTGCGGTTTGCAAGCGGTCTGAAACTACACGTGGAGTTAGATACGTAACGTTTCTCGGAGATGGTGATTCTAAGGCACACTCAGTAGTCATTGAAAGTAAACGTTATGGAGAAACACAAGTAGAGAAACTTGTATGTGTAGGCCACATTCAAAGGAGAATGGGTTGCATTCTGAGAAAATTGAAGCAAAAGTTGGGAAATAATTTGCTGTCTGATGGTAAATCTATCAAAGGGACTGGAAGATTACCAGATAAAACTATTGATGAAGTACAAAGCTACTATGTAAATGCAATTAGAAACAATGTTGACAACTTAGAAAGCATGAAGAAAGCTGTGTGGGCAATTTACTTCCACCGTCTGTCAACTGATGGTAATCCCAGCCACAGTTTGTGTCCTACGCCACCAGACACCTGGTGTAAGTATAGGCTAGCCCAAGCAGAAAACAAACCCTACAATCACAAAAGGGCCATCCCCTTAGCAGTAATGGAGGCCATAAAGCCTACTTTTCAAGCTTTGTCCCATCCAGATTTGCTTCGAAAATGCTTGCACGACAAAACACAAAACGTGAATGAGTTCTTTAATAATGTTTTGTGGATAAGGATTCCTAAAAATACCTTAGTATGAAGAAAACCCTTTGGAATTAGGAGCTAAAGATGCTCTTCTAACATTTAATTGTGGCAATATAAGTAGACTACAAGTTTTAAAAGGACTAGGACTTTGTGATTTTGGATTACATATTGATGCTGCACTGAAAGATGCGCATTCGATAATCATTACAGTTGCAAGCAGCTTGTAGTGGCATCGTCCTTGGGGGCCACCGCCGTGTCCGCGGCCCTGGTAGCGGTCCACTGCTGCACACGCCGGCCCCCCTGGTGCTGCTCCTGGTGTGTCTCCTCGCCATTGCTGCAACCCTCGCTGCTGGTGACGACGAACCGCCTCCACGGAAAGTCTCTCGATTGTTGGTAATGTTTATTAATAATAATATATTTAAATGTTAACTTCTAGACTATAAGGTTTTGAAAATGTCGACTGCTGGTAATGTTTATTAGTGATTTAATAATGTTGAAATGTTTTAATTTAATTTCGAATGCTGACAAATGTTATTTTTATGTTTTATAAGGTTTTGAATGGAGTGTATTTTTAATTTAAGGACCAGGACTCTCCAATGTCACCTATTCCCGTGGACTAAACAGAGCCTGAGGATGACGGTGAGGATGCTGATGGGTCATTCTCACAAAAGGGGGTTATTTAGGTCACTGTTGATAAAATATCATAAAACTGGAATAAATCTGCAGGAAAATAAGTTTAACATATACATCAATTTAGGTTTAAAATATCCACAATAAGTTAGGCTTAATTTGGTCACTGAGGGAAACATTATATTGTCATTAATTCTTAGCTTTAGTCCCGTCCGTGGACGTCCCTTGTATGAACTGGAAGGAAATACAACGAAAATTTCATAATCTTCTATTCTTATTTTGACAGTTTTATTTTCATTCACTAATGTATTAACTAATATTTGGTTTTGAGAATTTTTCAAGATTGAATTATATTTTACAAGTTTTAATTAGAGATGAAACTTGGCCCATAACTTTTAAGTCCCCTCCATGGACACAGCAAAAACTTGTTAAAAAAGCCAGTAGAGTGCAGCACCTTTCATCTTCATATCTCCAGTTAAATTTCAAGGAAGCCATTTTTGTTGCTGGTGAGAGTTTTATGTGTCTCCTGTGTAAGTTAATGGATATATTTTAAAGCTTTTGAGTTTAATTCTTCTTGGCAAAGTTGTAAGTGTATAATCCGTGGACATCACATACAAGGTAACAAAAGTATAATTCAACAGCTATCATGTATTTTTTTATAAGGGTGTCCAGCAACCATTCGAACAAACTTTGCCACATTGTTCAGCAGGCCAAAACTAACAAATAATGCAATATAACAGGTGCCCTATTTCACTTCGTTTAGCGTCTGTCTGTCTGTATGTGTTTTGGGGGAAAAAATTACTACTCAAAAATCACTTAAGATACAGAATTCAAACTTAACAGTTATGTTAACCTAGTGTTGGCCCTTTTCAGTGAAAAAATAAAATAAATATCTCATTGCATTTCAAAATGGCGGCCGTTCAAAATTTTCAAATTGTATTAGCTTTTGAAACGGCTACTTTGACAACAAATTCACCAAGATAACTTTTTTAGCATATTTTATTACCAATTCAACAATTTTTGTTTCAAAAAATTTGAATAACAAATAACTGAGTTACAGCACCAAACGTAAAAACAGGTTAAATCCATGCATTGCAAGTACATACAACAATGTAGTGGAATTTTACAAATAAACTTTTTAAGGTTCTTTATTAAAATACTGAACAATTATTATAACCTAAAAAAAATATTACTATCATTTTTGTTCCATTTACAGTAATCAATGTGTTACACACACACAAATAAAAAAGAAACAAACTATTCACAATGCTCTTAAAAAAACAATAGCATAATATTACATGAAAACAGCTGACCAACAATCAGCAACCAAATCAGGTGTTTTAAATGAAGAAAAACTAATAAACAAACTATCAAGACATTGTTGAGCAAATCTATGTTTTGAACGTGATTGTCACTGTTTGAATGTTCTGTTCTTCTTTGTAATTCCCGTTAGTTTTTCCTGTTAATTTAAATTTCTTTTATTACTTTGTTTCTTGTACGATATGAACCGTTTTACTTTTGAAGAGTATGCTGATATTTACTTTGTGTACGGACTTGCTGGAGGCAATGCCAGATTAGCTAGCAGATTGTACAGAGAGCGCTTTCCAGATAGGGTGCACCCAGTTCATAGCGTCTTCAGTGCCGTTCATATTCGTCTTAGGGAAACTGTACATTTGAAAAATAATGTTGTAGAACGGATAAAATCCGTACGGACTGTTTGAAGAAGAGGTTTTATTATTCGTAGAAGAAAACAATCCACCAGCGTTCGCGCTATTGCTCATAATTTGGATGTATGCAAAAGTTCTGTGTGGAAAGTGTTAAATGAAGAACGTTTGTACCCTTACAGACATCAGAAAGTACAAGCCTTAGAACCTGCAGATTTTCCTCTCAGGGTAGACTGCTCTCGTTGGTTCCTTCACAAGTTAGTTGAACCCGATTTTTTAAGGTATGTTCTTTTTACTGACGAAGCGTCATTTACTCGAGATGGCATATTTAATAGCCGAAACAGCCATTTATGGGCTGAAGAGAACCCTCATGAAATTGTGCAACGTAAGTTTCAGCACAAATTTTCTGTCAATAGCTGTTGGAACATGTTCCTATTAAAACTAGACAAAGAATGTGGTTCCAACACGATGGAGCACCGGCCCACTTTTCCCTGATTGCTAGACAACATTTGAATGCAGTGTATGGAGATCGTTGGATTGGACGTGGAGGTCCCGTCCCTTGGCCTCCACGGTCACCTTACCTCACACCCATTGATTTTTACTTGTGGGGACACATGAAGCAATTAGTGTATACCACTCCCATACAGAATGAAATGGATCTAGTAGCTAGAGTTGTTGAGACTGCTGCAGTTATTCAAGACAGTAATCCTTTTGAAGGGGTGAGAGAATCGTGCTTACGACGCTTCAGAACCTGCAACGAGTTACAAGGACGCCACTTTGAGCAACGATTATAAAAGTTTTACAGTAATGTAATCATTGATTTTTTAATAAAAAATATCATGTTCAATAAAATTTTTCAAACACATTGAATTAATTACGCTGTTCACACAATTGCCATGTAAGAAACCCCTATACCCAACCATAACGTAGCCCTATTAACATTTTTTTTTTTTAATTTAAAAACCAGGATTCACAATTGGTTAAGAACTTTTTTTAAATTTACCTTCACCCTTAATAGGTCATTTAAGTAACCACTGTGATTTTGCTCTGGGTGGGCAAGGAGATAAACTGCTATTTTCTGTCTATGGTCAGTGGTTAGTTAACTAGCCACTTTATACAGTATTAGGTCTAATATGGCTTGTCTTGATGGGGTAATATGGACTGTATTGGTCCCCACTTGTATATGAACCATCGGAGGCCAGAGAATTTCCTTTGGCTCTTTGTAGCTAACTCAGGCTTGATCCGGTCAGCCTTCAAACAAAAAGATGGTCAGTTAAGTGATCACTGCCCATACAGAGCTTGCTATATTGAAGAAATCAAGACTTACTGCACATCTAAACTGTATTATCCAATGAAAGGTTAGAAAATTGCATAATTTTATATTTTTAACAGTTATCTTATAATGCAACGGTTAAAATATAGTTATTGACTTACAATAAATTCTTATTAATGTCCGAAAAATAATATGAAAACAAAAAAGTTTTTTCATAACCTAAATATTGTTGCCTTTTTTAAACTATTATAAAATACAAAATATTAATAACTGAGGGATCACCTATTAGTCACACCTAGAAACTATTAATAATTATTCTTAAACATGTCAGAGTCTTTATTAAGTTGCAGGAAAGATGTTTATTGACATTTTTCTACATATTTGTCGCTAGGAAAATTTTTTAAATGTTTGTTTTTCTGTCACTACTTGATTTTTTTTAGACCTAAAAGGAATTCCAACCTTAGTAAAACTGTTTTCCAAACTTGATTTTAGTAAATAAGCTTAATTATGAACAACTCTAATCAAGGTGTTGTTCGTTTAGGATGAGTGAAGAGAGAGATCGGCGTCTCCGAGGGAGTGAAATCGACGGATACCTCTTTGATGTGACTGATGGTATGGCTGAGAATTCGGAAGATGGAGGAGACAGCGATGCAGATGATCAGTTATTGGACTCTTATGTAGGTAATAACGTTCTAAGTACAAGAAGTTCTGCTTCGGTAAGTCCTGCAAGTCTTCCTACACACTCATATGAAGGTTCTGTGCTCAATATTGGACCCGAAGGCCTTCCGTCTACTAGTTCAGGACATCCAGCAATGTCTCATAGTGATATGGAGTACATTTTCAACAGTGACGATAGTCTAAATGACCCAACATTTGAACCCTCTTCAGTGACCAATAGATATAATGTTAGATTAGGTGAACATTTACCTGTTAAGTGCACTGTTAGGCGATGTGCTCGTTGTAGCACCAAAGTTAAAGTGAAGCGTTCAACTATTGCGTGTCAGAAGTGCAAGGTTGCATTATGTAAGGAATGTTTTGTTCCCTTTCATAGTAAATAGTGTAGTATGGTTTTAAAAGGCTGATGCTAAAATAAAATATGGAAGTAATGTTGTAAGATAGGTGTAACGGGTTTTATTTGAGACTTATGTACTCAAGTTTGTATTTATAACAATTTAGTATTCTTTTATCATAGTTGTGTTTTTTTAGATTTGAAAACAAATTTGACAAAAAGGAGGGTTATTTTGTTCCTTTTATATTATGTTAAGTATCCTTTAAGGCGGCTCCACACGCTACGGAAAATCCGAAGGCCTGCCTCAAGGCGCCCGGCCTCGAGGGAAATCCCAACGTGTGTATGGAGAATTCTGTTGAGGTAAACCTGTGACTCCGACGCCTGGAGGCCAGAAATCCCAATTCGAAATTTCATTTGGTTTGCCTCTCATTCCTTGCATCTCAAGGCCAATCGGAACGTGTGGAGGGGGAAGGAGGTTGGCCTTGAGGCGCCCCAGTGCAGTCAGTCAAGTGTTTGTGTCCAAAAGCGTGAAGTTTGTTTTCACTCTACGTAGGCCTATACATTATAAGTTTTTTGTATGAACATTACATACAAGTGGGTGTGCCGTTCATGTACTTAGTGTGTCGTGTCTGGTTGTTTTGATGATCATGGCCCGTGCAAAACAAAATCAAGAGGAATTTATAGCTCTCTTCAGAGATTTGCCGTGCTTGTGGTAAACTACTTCGAAGGAATATCATGACCGGCCGAAAAGGGAAGCTGCATACCACACTTTACTGGAAAAAATGAAAGAAGTGGAGCCTCTAGCAAACAAAGACTGTGTAATTAAAAAAATTAATAATATGCGTAGCAGTTTTCGAAAAGAGGTTAAAAAAATTAAAGAGTCCATGAAAACCGGCAGTGGTGCATACGAAGTACACAAGCCTAAGTTGTGGTATTTTGAAAGCTTACGTTTCTTGAATGACCAAGAAAACACCTCGTCAGTCTATCTCCAATATAGATAATCATGACTCTGAGAATGAGGTAAGTAAAGAGACTCATAAAATTTTACTTGTTAGTTCAGTTTTTAATTACAACCTTTAATTACAACCAACATTTAAGATCAAAATCACAAACTTTTTTAGGTTAGTACTTAGAATACTCACATCAAAAATGCAGTTACCATTTTCTGATGACTGATATTTGTCAAATTTATCAAAAGATAGCTTTTTGGAAGAAGAGCTGTTTGGAGAAGTCTTCTCTATCCTAGGCCTAGACTGAGTTTCATCAGACACAACACTAGAAGTAAGCCTAGGTTTAGTACATTGATTGCCACAAAAGTTTCGCTTGGTTTTGTAGGTAATCTTTGCCCTTGGCATTATTACAAGTTAACACTAGTAACCCACTAATCTAAAAGTTATTTTTCACATCTAAAACTGCACTCATCCAAAGTGGTAAAGTAGGCCTACTTTATTTCACTCTTCACAAAAATTTCACTAAATGTAAACAAAACAATAGTTGTAAATACACTGTACACACCACAACACCAAGAATCATCAGCTGTCATATTTACAGGTTAGCCAACAAAGAAGTCAAAAATACCAATCAATACTGCATTAGTAACAACACAGGTTGTACTATATGAACGTTGTTCACAGTGTGGAGTAAAATTTCATGCCAAAAGCGCCGTTAGTTACTTCGTAAATAATTTTTTTTGCGTACTTAGGATAATCTTGCAACAAAAAGTGTTTATACTTTCTGAAACTGTACAAGTCTGAGTAACAAAAAATGAAAAAAAAAAAAAACAAAACAAAAACTGAAAACTAAAAAAATTCAATTTTTTGCCTTCCCGCTCCTCTTAAATGAGAGTCGGACAACAGATGTTTTCAAAAAAAATTGCTGTGACCCTAAAAATCAACTTTGTCTGAGTAGAAACTGTAAACATTGTATGTTGAAACAGATTCATGTTAATGAATTTATAGATGAGCCTGTGCTATTTCAGAAATGGATACGAAAATTAGTATCTGTGCAGATTAAAGGAGTGATAAAGATGTGTCCGAAAACTGTGAAACTGAGATTGAAAGCACAAAGAAAAAGCTTGTAGAAACTTTTTTAATGCCCATGAAGTGTTTTTAAACCATGTCTGTAACTTAGTACATCAGCATGAGGAAGTGTCAAAAATTAAGAAAAACCTTGCAAAAAATTATGTTCTAATACACATGGATTTCTCTGAAAGGTATGTTTGTAAATGTAACAGAGAAATCCAATCAACTCATTTTGGAGGCTCAAAATCCCAAGTTTCAATACATACTGTTGTTGTATATTTTAATAAAGAAACTAAAGAAAATCCCAGTACATACGGAACTTTCAGTGAATGCACTAGGCATGATGCAGCTGCCATTACTGCACATTTACTGTCTCTAAAAGAGGAAATTATGTCTTTGATTCCCAATTTGAAGAAAGTCCATTTCCTTAGTGACAGGGCCAAGCACACAATATAAAAATAAAAAAATGTTTCAATTAATGGGTGTATATTTATCCTCACAATTTGAAGCTGAAGAAATGCACTGGCATTATAGTGAAAGTTCTCATGGGATAGGTGCTCCAGACGGAGTTGGAGCAGTACTTAAAAGAACAGCTGACAACTTGGTCGCTCATCAAGTTGATATCCCAGATTGTGATACTCTTGTACAAGTTTTTCAAGAACACTGTAAGAGTGTAAAAATTAAATTAGTTTCTGAAGCTTCAGTTAATGAAACTGACAAGTACGTACCTGAGAACATTGTACCATTCAAAGGAACAATGAAAAGACATGAAGTGGTTTTCATAAAAGGTACACCAACCCTTGAGTTTAGACGTCTCACGTGTACTGATTGTGGAGCAGAAACTTGTAACCATTTCCATTTGGGTTCATTTTAGCTTGTAGACTCCAGCAGTATCCTTGTTAATACTGTTATATTTACTTTTGCACTTATATTAAATTTAATACGATATTGGTAAGTTGAATTATTTTTAAGTACTTCTCAAAGTTACCTTATGAGATTTAGGAAGAGGGATCAATCAATGTAAAGGTCAATAGTCTTAACATTTCTAAAACTCTATAACAATCAAGAAGTCAAGTCAAGAAGAAGGTATCTCGACCTGATGTTTCTGCACAGACTGCTAAATGGTAGTATCGACTGCCCCGATCTCCTCGACATCTCCTAGGCCTACATTTAAATAGTTTACCAGAGCCTATAATGAATGCAATCAAACCAACTTTTAAGGCGTTGGTCCATCGAGACTTGCTGAAAAAGTGTTTACACGGAACAACTCAAAATGTGAACGAGAGTGTTAATAGTGTGATATGGTCAAGGGTTCCTAAAAACACTTTTGTGACTATTAAAACCCTGGAACTCGGTGTATATGATGCAGTGGCCAGTTACAATGATGGGCAGGTTACCAAATGCAGAGTTATGCACTCAATGGGACTTGAACCTGGTGTCCGATTAATAAACGCGATGAAATCTCTAGACTCAGAACGCATCCGAAGAGCTGAAAAAGCCATTTCAGACTTCTTGAGGCTGGCAAGAAGAAAAGAGAGGATTCTGAAGAGAAGGCTTGAAGAGGTGGAAGATGAAAACCCTGCATATAAGAGTGGAATGTACTAATGTAAGTAAATAAATGCACAGTTTTAGTTTTTAGCCGTTTTCCGAAAATCGATATTTTTTTGACTTAAGGTACATTTTCTCTGGAAATACTGAAGATAGAGAGTTCAAATTATTACACAATATGTATGTAATAGTTGTACACACCCTGAGTTTTTTTGTGGCCTTAAGTTAACTAATTTGGTAAAAAAAAAAATTAAATCTTAAAAAAAATCTGAATATTTTAGGTGTCATGGGAAAAAAATTATAACATACTTATTTTTTTACATAACTACTTTAAAAAAAACTCTGGCTATGTATAAAAGGCATATGAATAACTGACAAAAATTTCAAAACAATAGGCTTAGTAGTTTTTGAGAAAATGTTCCTTATTTTAGCATTACAGAGATAGGGATTCCGCCTCCCCTTATATAATTTTCGAATTCTGTTGATTGGCTTTGTATCTTGATTGATTTACTTTCTTGTAACTAAGTTGTCTGGCATAAGAGTACTTGGGACATTCCAGCAAAACATGTTCCATTATAAACTGTTCAAGCTAGACAGCTGATTTTTTCACCACATGTACAAAATACAATTCAAATTGTTCTGTCCAGTGGGTTTTTTAATTTAGCAATTATTTTCAATTTTATATCATATTTCTTTAAAAAATATTTTTTTTTAAATTATGATAAAAATATGATTTCTTAAAACGCGCAGGTTTTAAAGGAAAAGCTAGATTAATAGCCCATACAAACAAATTTAGAAACTGAGAAAACTTAGCATTAATATCTTTACATTGATATACATAAAACCAATTTACATTTTTTAAACAATTTAAAAAGATGATTATACTATTGTCATTACTCTGTCCTCCAAGTTTAACCACACTGTCATCAGCGCCCACAATTTTGACATCAAGTCCAATTTTTACTGTCAGCGCATTATGGTCAGACACAGCCATAGGAATGACTGAGGTCGTCCATCTTGAGGGATGTGTATTAGTAATGATATTGTCAATACAGGATCCATCGTAGATGTTACTAGGACGAGTTACAACGTTTTGAAACATAATGTGCATACCATAGCAAGTCACTAATTGGTTCAACTCCATCGTATCATAATGAGTAGTATCATTAAAATTAAGATTAAAATCTGCACAGATAAGCACTTAAGTTTTTTTAGATGATAAATAAAATAAAAGTTCATTGAGCTTTTCAAGAAAACAGGTGTAACAGATTTGCATCAGGTATTCTATATACACAAATACCTGTTGTGTTTAATTCTGCAATAAATACCGCTGACAGTTCAAAGACATCTACCATACACAAGTTCATAATTTCGGGAATTGGACGGCAACTTAAAACCATCTTTAACAAAAATAGCAGATCCCCCATGAATTTTTTTTCCGATCGACAAAATTTGGATACTAGAATGTAGCCCTGTAACCCAATCAAGTCAAGTTGTTCCGCCTTCAACCAATGTTCTGTTACACATACAATATCACTGTTCTCTGTTGAGGCAAGCATCTCGATAAATTTCAAACCTTTGCGCAGAGGCCTTGACAGTTCCAAAGGTATACACCTATTTCAGATATACTGCTTCTAGTAAGAGGCCTAGGCCTATTTAAAACTCTGGTTCCACTGGCAGTATCCTTAACTTTAAAACCTATGGTATCACTACACCTTTCTGATCCTTGTCCAAAATCTGATCCTTGTCCAAAAAATACGACTGGATACTACCAACATTGTTTGATCGATTTAAGAACCTAAAATGACTAACATATGCACGGATCATCCTCTCCCAATGCTCCCTCTTCGCCTTCTGTATTCCCTGCACATACCCTCTTCTTTCCTCCACATATTCCCTCCTTCTTTCATTCCGTCCTCCTTCTTCTCCATCTCTGAAGCGCCGTCCTCAGCCTCGTCTTCCTTTCTTCCTACGCTGTGTTCCACCACGGGCATCTCACGTCTCGTCCTGTCCTCGAGAGACAGTGTGGCCGGTATTTACCCATGTTTCGTCTAACCACACTATATTATAAAAATTTAAGTCTTTCACCTCCCACAGAAATCGGCAACGCCAAGCAACAATGTCATTTTTTAACTAATAAATATTCTCCTCCTATTCGACTTTTTGTATTGAAACCCCAAAATAACTAAAACACTCTTGAGAGAAAAAATGTTGCCTCTAAACAAATTTGCGTCCCTTAATGAAACTAACGGTTTTTTTTATACAGTAGGATGTTCTTTTCTCATAATACAACCATATACATGACGGCGAATAGCGTCCTGTTGCAAACCATCTAAGGTAGTAACGATTTTCTGTTTCCTCCTCTTTTTCCCAGGAGTCTCTAAGGTCGTATTACCAACCCCATTTTACACGTTCTTTCTCCTTGCAAATTGTAACTACGGTGCTTTTGTTTATGCCTAACGCAGCTACGGATCTTTCTACCACTTTCTCTACTGGTATATTAAAATAGCCCCGTTATCCTTTTCATGCTGAAAGAAATTCCGGACTTTAACCACAAGTTCTCGTGACTGACTGCGCCAAAGCAGAGCCCTGGCCGATTTTGGTGTATGATGATGGTCTCACTGGGCGAACGCGAGGGCGGCCTCTTTTATTAGCACTGGTTCCTCCTCTTCTTTCCATTGCGGTGATAGTTAATGTACAACGTACATTATATAAAACACACACACACACTCACACCTTGATATTCGCAACGAACAGCAAAAACACCGAACACAGACAACAAATTTAGTAGTAAACTCAAAGTCACTCTAGTAGCACTTGAGGACTGCGCGGTGCGATGTGGTAACAGTGCCTGTTGCTATGGCAACCGCGTCAGACGCTCCTCGCTCCTATTGGTCAGGTAGCCAACCAGGCAGTTCTCCCTCTCAATCCAACGTCAGAACGCCCCAGCACGCCAATATGGAAGTTGTATCTATTCGACTATAAGTGGTTACATACCTGCCGCCATTCAGGGAAGGTTCCATGAGGTTCCACAAATGGATCACTACAGCGTATTTTCTTCTTGAATTTTCTCACATTCACTTTGTTTTTCTTTCTTTTACTATCAACATTACCTACACTGACACTAACACACCCTTCAACATCATCATCACCTCCCATTTCCATTAAAATTCAATACCAAAACTTACTTCTTACGTAAAAACACAAACTACAACCATTAACACTAACTCAAACATAACCTCAAAGGAATACCTATCACACATCAACAACAACTGCACAATGGAATTGTGGGTCGGTGCACACCATCTGTCTAGAGGCAGCTGATGGATATAACTCAATCTGCACCAAACACGCTTGGATATAACTTGATTTGAACCAAAATTTGATATAATGTGGTTTGACTAAAATCATTAACACTGTCAGATAGCGGAAGTCTACCACTTAGACTAGGAAAAGGTTGAAGGCATCTACCTCTGTAGTTTTGAGTCGATTCGTCATTATCTGTAGTCTCTTCATCACTAATAACAACATTCCTTTCACTTCTCAATCAATACTCTAACCTCAAACAGCACACAGATCATCATTAAGTTATAGACTAGTCTAAAATCAAAGTGTGATTTTTTTCATTGAACTAGTTGTCAGTTTTAGCCAACCTATGAAAACAAGCTCGATCAACCTGGTCCTTTCCCAAAGATCAGGTTGATCGAGCTTTTGACGGCTGTCATTCCTCTTGTTGCGGATTCTTCCTCATCGGAGTCGTCAGTATCTTCGTCAGTTCCCAGATCCAACCTAAACCTGGAGGTCTCGACTTTGTCCGTCTTAGTTTTCCTAGCGTCAGCTGTCGGACTCGAGCGGGTTCTTGCGCTTTTTTCGTGACCACGGCGTAGCCTTCCGAGTCGTCGTCAGTCCCATCTGCGGTTCCCGTCACCATCCTCTCGATTGCTATCCGAGTAGGTGTGAGGTCGTCCGTCAAATTCTTATTGTCAGTCCTCCCTCCGGATCCGGAACGAAACCTGCCGTCAAATCCTTGTTAGTCAATATCATGTCCTTGTTGGTAAATGTCATGTCCGGGATAGATTGCCCCTCCCTCCAGTTTCCGGGTTCGTGATGGCGTCTAGAAGTAAGTCACTGAAGTGTGGTGCTTGTAATAAAATAATAAATCAGAAATGTAACAAGCTTTACTGTGCGGGAAATTGTGGTATATATTTTCACATTGATTGTATGGATCTGTCAGACGATGAGAATCGTATTATTAGCAAATACGGTACATTAATTTCATGGACTTGCAATGGATGCAAACAAAGTGAGGTTAATAACGTTAGTAACGCAAACTCAGATGCTGAAGTAAATATAAACTGCTGTCAGTGTAGTGAGTATATAAGAATATTAACAGACCAAATTTATGATTTATCCAAAAGCCAAACTAAGATGAGAAAAGAACTTAGTTTTCTACTATCGGAATATTCTAAACTGTTATCTGCATTGACAAACCAAGCTGAGGCTGTAGGTGATCTCTTATTGACTGACAATAGTGACAATGACAATACCTTTTCTTACTCTAGTGAAAAAATCAGTTAAAAATAAAATTTGGCCTAGTAATATAAGCGATCAGGACAAATCATACAGAAATGAAAGTTTAATCACAAAGGATAATGAGTCAACAATACCTCTCAATAAATTGAAGCCTTCTGCTGCCTCATTTGACAGAAATGAAAGTGATGCTGACATATCATTCTCAAAGGAATGTGTAGTGATTGGTAGCGAAACTGTAAATAGCCATCAATCCACTCAACCAATTTTGCCAAATTTTCTGGATAATGAACCAAACAAAAACGTACCAAGCACGGTTAATAGGGTTACTGCTGATCATAACCTAAAAACTAGTAGTGGCGGTTTTCAAGTTGTCAAGAAAAGAAAGCAGCATTATGATAGGAACGATATTGGAAAACCTCCCAGGAAACAAGATAAGGTAAATATATTTCTGGATGTTCGACCAAGACGTTAAATGTGGTAGAGAAAAATAGATTCTTGTTTGTCTCGAGATTAGCTACAGACGTTACTTGTGACTCCCTTAAAAACTATCTTAATGAAGGGTTAAGGGGAGATTATGTAGTGACACAGTTAAAAAACCGTTTCCCAGGTTATTCCTCATTTATAGTTGGTGTGCCTATATCAAACTGGGACAAAGTGTTTGTGCCAGAATTTTTGGCCTATTGGAAACATATGCTCATTGCGGGGAAAATGAAGAAGGAGGTGTTGCTTGAAGGAGTCACGAAGGAGGATGGCCAGTTAACAACAGGGATTGAAGAGACTCTGGAGGAGTTCTTGAGGATTCTGGTGCCGGACGATACATTGGAAGATAACGACAAAAGGCATAGGGAGAAGCGTGAGAGGATGGAAGTGGTCAATGAAGGAGAGAGTGTGACAGATTTCACGCTTGAGTAAGTTAATTGGGCCATCGACAGGATTAAAAGGAGAAAGGCGCCGGGGATCGACGGCCTGAAAGGCGAGATGATTAAGTAGGCGAGAAGAATAGTTGCCAGCGAAATCTTGAGGGGCGCCAACCAGATCTTGCGAGACAGAAGGTTATCGAGAAGATGGAAAAAGGGGTTAGTCAAGGTATTTGTGAAGAGCGAGGAGAAGGACCCCAGAAAAGTGAAGAGCTACCGCCCAGTAACTCTCTTGCCGGTGATGGGAAAGTTGGTGGAAAGGCTGATTGTGAGGCGGCTGGGAGAGTTCCTACGAGAAGGAGGAAGAGTAGGGGAGAGGCAGTTCGGCTTTACGGAAGGGCGGAGCACGGTCGATGCGCTGGTGAGGATGGAGGAAGTGATAGGTTGCATGGAGGAGAGATATATGTTGCGCGTTTTTATGGATATTGCTGGTGCTTTTGATGGAGCCTGGTGGCCGGAGATCTTAGATGTTTTGAGGAGCTGGAGATGTCCGGAGAACTTGTGGAGAGTGGTGAGAGACTACTTCAAGGACAGGGAGGTGTTGATGGAGGAACAACAGGAGGGAAGGTAGTCACAATGGGGTGTCCCCAGGGATCTGTCTTAGGGCCCCTGTTGTGGAACGTCCTTTTCGAGGGGATTTTGAGGCTGGGCATAGGACCAAATGCGGAGGCTTTGGCTTATGCGGACGACTGCTTGGTGTTGGTAGGCGGAAGGAGTAGAGCAGTGTTGGAGAGGAGAGCCGGAGAGGTGATGGCGTTGATCAAGGACTGGTGTGATGGAAGGAAATTGAAGGTGTGTCGACGGAGAATACTGTGTGTGTCCTGTTGAAGGGCTCACTTAATAGGGAGAGATGCCGGTAGTTTAGGACATTCGGCTGCGCTGTGTGGAGGACGTCAAGTATCTCGGAGTGAGAATCAGCACAGTTTTTGAGCTTCAGGAACCATGTGGAGGAACTCACGGGAAAGGTGAAGGTTTGCCTTCATGAAGTTTTAGAGACGGTTGTCAAGAGGAAGTGGTGGAGTAGGAGTAAGGATGCTCAGGTCAGTCTACGAAGGAGTAATTGAGGCAATGATCCGGTATAGGTGTGAAGTGTGGGGGTGAGGCCCTGAAAGAATGAGAGCGGTTATAGGAGGAAGCTAATGTCTGCCCAGGCGAACGATCCTGCTGGGTATGACGGCAGCTTATGCGACTGTCCTCGCACGAAGCAATAAGGATTGTGGCGGCCGAAGTCCCGTGGGACCTGTTGGTGCAGGCTAGGGTAGGAGTGAGAGAAGACGTGGAAGGAGGATTGGATAGGAAGGAGGCTGAAGGACGCAGGAGAGAAGAATGTATGGATAGGTGGCAAGAGAGAGGTGGAGCTTGTCGGACAAGGGGCGAGAAAAACTCATCAGTTCTGGCCGGATGTGTGAGGAGCAGGATGAATTTGAAGGTTGGAGGTGGAACCACTACGCCACTCAGTTCCTGACTGGGTCACGGGAAACTTCAAAGCCAAGCTATTGAGCTTCAACCTCCGGAGAGACGGGATGTGTAGGAAGTGTGGTCAGCGGGAGACATCAGGGCATGTGCTGATGGAGTCTGAGGCCTACGAGGAGGAAAGAGGCGAATTATGGAGGCACGTTGAGGAAAGAGGAGCAGAGTGGGATCGGAAGAGCTTTGTGGAGACGAAGGAGTTCTTCGAGATCTTCCGAAGAGTGGTGCGCATCATTGGACTCAAGAAAGAAGAGGATGACAGAGAGGAATTAGTGGCGGAAGAGTGGTAGGAACTCTAAGGAGTTAGGAGGTTAAGCCTAGATTAGGTTAGGGACTCAGTCACTTGGCAGTGATAGGTAAGGAGTAGTTGTAAGGCATGATAAAATTAGTGGACTTAGCCTATTGGCTAAGAGAGGTATGTGGTAGATAGGCAGGGGGAATCTCTGAATTAGAACGATTAAATTAGACGATTCCCGCCATCTTGGAAGTCCTCCTCTATGGTGTTAATACACAAGAAGGAACAACCCTGGCGACATTAACAACTGGCGTCCCATCGCCCTTTCCAACACTGCGGGGAAAGCTCCTCTGCAGTCTTCCTGGCGGATCGTCTCTCCAGGTGGGCCTCCGACAACAATCTCATTTCTGGGGCTCAGAAGGGGTTCACCCCAGCGGAGGGCTGCCTGGAGCACAACTTCACCCTCCAGGAACTCCTCGATGACGCAAGGCGGCGCGGGAGCGAGCTCTGCGTGGCGTGGTTGGACCTCGCCAACGCCTTCGGCAGTGTCCCCCACTCCGCCCTCCGTTCTGCGGGGCTCTCGCAAGACCGGCTGCGCTTCATCGAGGACTTGTACCAGGGGAGCTCTACTTCCATTCGCCACTCCAGAGGATCGACTGACCCCATCGCCTTTGGAGCCGGAGTTCGCCAGGTGCTGCCCACTCTCTCCCCCATATCCTCTTCAACCTGGTGATGGAGTACCTGATTCGGCCGCTCACTGCACT